>NC_061120.1:39110529-39232251 GCF_002878395.1 Capsicum annuum | reverse complement strand
TCTTGGAGGATTACATGTGTCTCAAATATCATCCTTAAGTAAAGTTTTGTCTGCCCATGAAGGTGGACCAGATGATCTTGGATCTACATTCTTTAAACCAACAAATTTGCCAAATGGATTCTTTATGTTTGGTTCCTATAGCCAACCTAATAATATGCCCCTTTTTGGATAGGCTCTTGCTGGGAAAGATACATCAGGTAGTAGACTCAAGATACCAATGGACTACACCCTTGTATGGAGTAGCCAGAACTTAAAAATCAAGCAGGATAGTGTCGGCTATATCTGGCTTCCAATACCTCCTGAGGGTTATAAAGCCATAGGCCATATTGTTACAACCTCGCCTCAGAAACCTTTTGTGGATAAAGTTTGTTGTGTTTGTGATGATCTCACAGATGCATGTGAAATTTATGATTGGATTTGGGGCACCAATGGCTTGAATGTGTACTCATCCAGACCTAGAGACAGAGGAATGCAAGCATTGGGAGTGCTAACAGGTGCTTTTATGGTTCAGAACAATGGAGCTGCAGATGTACTAGCTTGTTTAAAGAACGTCAAAGATAATATATCTGCTATGCCAAATTTTAACCAAGTTCAAGCATTGGTTAAAGCATACTCTCCACTGATTTACTTTCATCCAGATGAGGAATACTATCCCTCATCCGTAACTTGGTTTTTTCAGAATAGAGTATTACTATATACAAAAGGACAAAAATCTTTGTCTGTTGGTATTCAGCCCACGGGTTCAAATCTTCCTCAAGGTGGTTCAAATGATTGTGCTTACCCAACTGATGATGCAGCGAATAGTAACATCAAGAAAGGTGATTTGCTGGGAGCCACCGCCTACTTACACGTTAAACCCATGTTTGGTGCACCATATATTGATATTCCTGTATGGCTATTTTATCCCTTCAATGGACCTGGAAAGGCTAAACTTGAATTCATGACCATTGCTTTTGGAAAAATTGGAGAGCACGTTGGCGACTGGGAACAAGTTACATTGAGGATTAGCAACTTCAATGGGGAGTTACAAGGTTTATACTTTTCACAACACAGTGGAGGCATTTGGGTAAGTGCTTCTCTTCTTGAATTTCAAAGCGGTAACAAACCTGTGGTGTACTCATCATTGCACGGACACGCTGCTTATCCAAAACCAAGAAAGAATTTGTAAGGGAGTGGGGATGTAGGAATTAAAAATGACACAGGAAAGAGGAAGTTGATGGATATTAGAGCAAACTTCTCTGTAATTATGCAAGGGAATGGGGTCCAAAAATTAGCTATAATATATCAAAGAGCTCAAGGAAGTAGAGAGATTTATGATGGGAAATTGAAAAAGGCTATAGAGAAAATTGTGAGAGATCTACCGAATGAGGTTTTGGGTGAGGAAGGGCCAACAGGTCCAAAATTTAAAGACATGTGGAGTGGTGATGAAAGGGGTTGAACATTGATAATGAGGAATTTGCTTTGATCCAATATTTGTCTTATCTACTAGCCATTTCTCTCAAAACAAGTTACGTTGTTAAGCCAGTAATACCAATTGATATTTCTCGAAAAGTATTTCATTCTCTCTGTATTCTCATAAAAATTCTAGTACATATTCTTTAGGTCCTTCAATGTTGGCTAGTAAAGAAATAGCAAGTAAAATCTAAGCAAGGACAAAATGTTACTTGCACTTCAATTTCCTATCGTAACTATTTACAAGAAGCTGTTCAAGCCAAAATAGGGGCGTTTGAACATATAATTTTATTTTAAGGGACTCGACAGCTAGTTACTAATTTGGAATGGACTAGTACCCTCGATTGTTGATAGAGTGTCATGGAAGAGCTGAAGTGTGAGTTCCGCTCATACATTAGGATTTCCCTCTCTTTTTTTGCCATTCGGTTGGAGGAAAAAGTTTTCCATGAATTAGGCACCAACTCAACAATAATATAAGACTTGGAAAAACTTTTTACACTGTACAACCAGTTAAATTGCTACATAACATTTATGAGTTTATTGAACTGGGCTGAACGACAAAACTTAAATAACACAGTAAAGAGCCAAAAATGTACCTTGAAAAACCTCCTTGCTCAAGGTAGTAAAAACCATGACCTACAATGTGTAGAATTTCCAGCAACATTCGCTAGGATTCAAGTAACAATTTTAGATGACAACTCAATAATAAAAAAGACCAACTCTTTCGTCTTAGTCATGTCTCACTCCCGGGGAGGCACGACCAGCACTGGTGCCTCACTTGACCGAGCGTACCGATTGAAAATGAACCAAACAACACATGAGGGTTGCCACAAGGCCGTCTAGGTAATTGTTAGGAAACTACAGCAAACAACATGACTAACATGGTGACAACTGACTACGAAACCCACAACAAATGTCTACAAGCCTCTAAACGCCAGTCAGTAAAGGGCCCAAACATTACCAATTAGCTATATAAAGCAAAAGACAACTCCAAACTCAATAACTCCGAAAAGAAATAGCGCATACCAACCATTAACTAAACCTGACCACACAGAATGAGGATCCTTGTCTACCTAAAAATATGAACGCATGAATGCAATGGCACTAGGCAATGGGGACGTCTGTACAAAATAATGTACTGAGCATGTTGAAGAACATAATAGCAGAAACAACATAACCGAAATTAAAACCACAATACAACATACTTAATCTATATAGAATCAATAATCTATTTTCCCTGTTCCTAATGCAAATCACACAAATAACAAGTAGTTCAACCATCAAACAACAACCTATCCTGACCCCCATAATCTTGATAGTTGCCAACCATAATCACATGATAATAAATGCAATATAATGGAACACGATCAGAACAAAATAAACCATAACCTCAAATAATCTAACCTACTGCCAACAACTCGTAGAAAAATTTACATTTCTTAGTTCATCTTATAGCACCATAGAGCTAAAAACAAACTCAGACATAAAGGCCCCTCACACAACCGACAATAATAATAAAAGTTAAAATACATAACCATATAAAATGCAATGCATATGGTGTAGGCGGGCGAACGCCCCGATCCTAGCCTCAAAGGCATGAAACTCATTTGGTATAGGCAATTATCCTGATCCTAGACTTAAAGGCATAAATATATATAGTGTAGGCGTACATTACGATCCTAGCCTCTAATACATGAATACATATGGTGTAGGTGTACACTTTGATCTTAGCCTCAAAGACATAAAATATATATGGTGTAGGCGTACACCCTGATCCTAGTCTCAAGGGAATGACATGCATGTGTTATAGGTGTACATTATATTCAAGACCTAATGAAATCATCGAAACACCCAAACAAGGTCATCTTAACCAGATATTGGCTGTAGTTCACTCTTAACTTAGAAATCTCCAAATTCCCAAACCACTACTTAAAACTCATCCAATAGCCTTGGAAACTAAACCAAACCTTCAACTAAACTACAATCACCCTTTAAACCTAGTAGAATTATCAAAACTTGAAAATTATCTTTCTAACCTTGAACATTGACTTTGGTCAACTCTTTAAGTTTTTAACTTTCAAAGATCAAAATCTCTTACAAAGCCCATCTAAATTCCTTAAGACCCAAACCAATAATCCAACTCACCCAAAATCACACTCTAAAGCTTATGGTAATGATGAAATTCTAATACAATCTCATCTTATATCGATGTTGACTTTTTTTTTTTAAATTAAAGGTGGGCACCAACCCATTTATTAAGACCAAAAGCAATACAAACAAACAAAAAAGGTTTGGCCCAAAAAGACAGTCTTATATACAAAATAAGTCAAAGATCAAGATTAGGAAAGTTTCTCCATTTATCTTCTCAATCGATGCTCCATTTTCTTGAAAGCTTGAAGCTTCTACAATCTACATATTTCCTCTCTTTAATCTACAAGAGTATTTCCATTGAAACCATTGAAGGTAAGCTCCTCTATTCTTTTTTCATATTATTTATTCCTTTTCCTCATATCGATGGAGTGAAAATTGATAGAGATTGATACCACCATTAGATCTAAGAAATCAGAAGTCCATAGTACCAACTTTTGAATTATTTTTGACAACTTGAAACAAATTTTTCTAACTAAGCTCGAAGTGCAGACAAATCTAAACTACCATGCCAAAGTATAGATATTCACACCAATCGTCACCCCAATATCTCACCAGGTGAGGTACTTATATACAAAGAACAAATGTTTTCACTTTGGTATATCTGTGTATTTGACTCATCTGATCCTCAGTGCTTGTTTCCTTATTTGTACAAGTTATGTAGAACCCTTTTGATCTTGCCTTAGTTATGCTGAATGCTTCTCCGAATATATGGTATTCCTTTTTTATCCAATTCAAGTATGCTCCTTCATTTTGCTGTCATTTTTGAGACGTTATGAAATATATAATTCCCTGCATAATCAAATACTAGGTTAGTTAAAAAATCAGCTAGAGTGTTACCTTCTTGAAGGGAATGTAATACTCTTACTAACATTTTTTCCATCAAATCCTTGATGATATTGACCTCCATTATCACACACCATGGTTTCTCCCAATTTCCCTGAATAATTTAAGATATACTCCATGAATCAAATTCTAAAATTAGATGTTGAATGCAATGGCTTCTGCAATAAGTTAGGCATTCCTTTATTGTTGTTGCTTTGGCTGCCAAACTTGTTGTATCAGGGATTTTTAGACCCTTAGCCATAAAAAATCTACCTCATGCATCCCTTAAACAAAACGCAGCTGAGCTAAGGCCTGGGTTTCCCCTAAAAGCCTCATCAGTATTGGCCTTCAACCAACTTTGAGTGGGTAAACACCACTTAACAATTCTTGTAGAAAATGCACCATATAAGGTCAATCCATACCTACAACCTCTACTTTAAATTTAAGTTTCATAAATTTTGCAATTGAGTCATTTTTTATTCTATAAGACTTACCATGCATCTTATTTTTTATTCTTTTCTACAAAAACTATATGATACTTATAGGAATCGCCTGATATAAAACTTTAACTGTAGAATTACCACTTCACTCCCTCCATAATGTTACCCATTGTTTTATATTTAACCTAATATCAATTATTCCTACTGCTTCATAATAATGCTGCCACACTTTCTCTGCTACCTCCCCTTTTAAAACAAAATGATTAATAGTTTCCCTTGTTGATACATTACAACATACATAATCTTAGGACATGTTAGGGTCCCAGTGATGCATAACAACTGCAACTGGTACCTTTCTCAACTAGACCCTCCAAGTAGGAAAAAAGAATTTAAAAGGAATACCTTGACACTAAATATCCTACATATTTTTTGAAATTTTATATCTTTTCCGTACAATCTCCCAAGCACTCTTAATAGTGAACTTTCCACTATTAGTTTTGGTCTACCAAGGTATGTCTCTTTTACTCTCAAATTGCACCAATTCATGTTAGTTCTGATATGACCAACCACTTTATTTGGGACTACTTGTTACATTTTCTCAAAGTTTTACCCTTCATTATTTAAGAAATCTCCTACATCCCTCAGGGATGACAAGTCTGTACATTAGAAGGCTTCATAAGCAAAAGGCCTGCGCTTTTCCAATTATCAAACCAAATTTTAGATGTACCACTTTTAGGCTCCCACCATATTGAATTTTCAATTTTTTCCCTATTTTCTAGCATAGCTTTCCACACCTGTGAACCATTTTTCCATTGGACTAAAGATGGTATTTGTTTCTTGTAGTATTGGTTCCATAAGAAATTAGTCCACAAGTTACTCTGAGTCCTAAATCTCCACCATAACTTAGCATACATGGCCTTAAAGATATCATTCAGGGCTCTAAAACCTAGCCCCCTTCCTTCTTTGGCAAGCACACCTTATCCCATGTAGACTAATGCTTGCTCTAACCATTTTCCTTAGTACTCCATAAAAACATTGCAAATATTCTATGCAACTCCTTAATAGCACACTTTAGAGGAACAATTACAGATAGAACATATATTGGTATACTTTACAATACACTTGTCAAAAGAACTTTCTTTCCCCCATATAAGAGCATTCTACCTTTCCAAGCTTTTAATTTTACTCTAGGTTTGTCTAGTAGATCTGTATAGTGCTATTTACTCTTCTTTGTGTGGTAAATAGGGCCACCACACAAAGATATTTCAGAGGAAAAGATCCCTTCTTCATTGCTGTATATTTCTCCCCCTGTTACACCATATTAGTACCAGTATTTTGATGCATATAAAAGAAAGTTTTGTCTTTGTTTACCTTCTACCTTGATTGTTGCTCATACTCTAATAAAATCTGCATAATCCTCTCAAGAGAGTATTTATTAGAGGAAGCAAAAATTATGTTATCATCTGCACATGCTAGATTATTAATATTAAAGCTCCATTTAGGTATTCCCTATCCAACATAACAAGGGTCCTCAAATAAATTATTCAGATCCCTTCTCAACACCTCTACAGATAACATAAAGAGAGCGGTAGATAATAGATTCCCTTGTTTAACCCTTCCAGTGGAGTGGGAAAAACTAAAAGCCTGCCCATTTAACAAGATAGAATAATAATTATTAGAGATCAATCTCCAAGTTACATCCACCATCCCGTAAGAAAACCCATTTTCCTCAGCAGCTTCATCAAGAAAAACCATGAAACTCTGTCATATGCTTTAGCCATATCAAATTTTGATATTGGCTGAATTCAACCATATCAATTTTATAACCTTCCAAA
Organism: Capsicum annuum; assembly: GCF_002878395.1. Taxonomy (NCBI): domain Eukaryota; kingdom Viridiplantae; phylum Streptophyta; class Magnoliopsida; order Solanales; family Solanaceae; genus Capsicum; species Capsicum annuum. The sequence goes on along the minus strand of NC_061120.1, from coordinate 39,225,551 downwards.
ATGTAAACTTACATAATACTCAACCAGCTATCTTGGAAACCATGTCACCTACTCCTAAAATCCAAAAATATCAAAATTTTACTATGAAGAGGGATAAAATGGTCAAAATATAACAAGAGTCTAAAATCTCAATAAGAATTATTACACCTTGAATTTAACTAGGCTTGTTACATAGCTGATGATCTATTTAATATTTAAATCTCTTAAATTAGTTATGTCTTCATTGAACCTACTTACTTGAGTTAACAATCAAAACAAATTAGAAGGCCCAAATTGTGTGGACTAGAAAATAAATCTGGGCATTATCCTATAATAACCCTTTCCGTCATTATATGTAAATCTCTCATTTAAGAATTTGGGCTAAGGTCCTTTCTAAATTTGAAGTTATAAGTTTTAAGCTAGGTTAGTCTCAAACGAAATCTGGTGAGGTATGGTTTAGGGCAATTGGAGAATAGATTGACTAAGTGTGGTAATGTTTGTTTTGATTTATATTTAACTAAGCCGATAAGGAACCCATAGGATTTTATGTGATTGAATTCAGGCAAGTAGAACTCCCAAAATTGATCTTAGCGTAAAGGGTATTATTTGAGATATCTTGGATTTAAGGTTTGTTGTGAAAAAAAAAAGAGATATTTAGAGGAAACTAGATAGTCTGTCCTATCAATGTTGCCATAGAAATATTCATGCCACTATATTAACATGCTCAAAAGCAGAAAAAGTCCCGTATAACAACTGGGTTGCTATAGCAACATGTGTCGCTATAGCAATGCCGTTATAACAAAGTATGTCGTTATAGAGACATAAATTGTTGCCTTGTTCTAAAACACCCCCAAAATAATTTACTTTTTTAAAAAGCATTTTGGGCAAAAATCATTAGTTTTCCATCATTTTCCTTTAAAGTATGTATTCACTCCCCGTTAGTAGTAAATTAACAATCTAGCCTTAAAATTACTATTTACGTAGTTTGGGGAGGGTTAAGGGGTGGTTGTCATTGGGTTTTGGTACAAAAAAGTAATTTAGGTATAAAATTATTGGGTTTTGTATTGTTAAAATTACTCTTGCATGTTGTTATTTCACTAAATTAATCATGAAATTGGTAGTTTTAGGTGAATTATGGTAGAAAAGCGCTAGGACAAGGAGGGAATGATCATGAACTTGGCTTTAGGGGTTGGGATTGAGTTATAATCCCCATGGGGAAGGTAATTTCATTGATTTTGTGTTTTACATTTATTGCTAGACTAAAATAAAGGAGAATTTACACAAAAATGTAAGGCTCAGGCTTAGTTGAGTCGTACAAGCTTGGATTGAGGTAGGTGATGGTTACGTAGTTTAATCTAATTTGTGTTATATGTCCATGTTAACCATTTCTTAGAATTTTTTATCAGTTCATGTGTATTAGTGTAGTTAATTTTTAAATAAACTTATATGTAAAGCTTGTGGACATTACAAGTGTTGGTTAATATCTTTTTTGTATATGATTTGTTATATTCCATTGTTGATTATGGAATGTTTTATTAATTGGATTTCTCATGGGATATTGGTAGAATAAGGTTATCAAGAACGTGTGTGGGATTAGGTACATGGACGAGACTTGTCCTCTACTGGTCATGACTAGAGGGTGGTTATAATACCGTTAGTGTATCTATATAAGGTACAAGTGAGTTTGACGATTCCATGAGTGAACCGGGCATTGTATATATATATGTTGTTGTATTTCCTTGACTTGACTGGACTGGTTAGCATACTTATAGATATATTGACTTATTGCTAGGAATTTTAAACTACTCTAAATATTGCTTATTGTATTATGGTGTAGTTAAGGCCAACATGCATTAACTTATTGTACTATGTTATGGTTAAATATTTATATTCTCATCTTGGGTTGTCCAAACGACCCTACTAGTACACTGTTGGTTTTTTACATGCTGATACTACACCTTCTCTTACTTTTATTGAGTGCAACACATATTCTAACGATTTCAAAAATATCCTAGTAATGCCCAAGCTACACCTCTACATTGAAGATGATGTGGTCACTGCCAAATATAGTAACCCAACAAAGGTTGGGGTCGAGTCCAAGGGAATACGTCGAATTAGGGCTCTCAGTTGTTGTAATCAATGGGTAGAACTGGAAAACTAAATGGGGCAATTTGAGTAAAAATATCAAACTAGTGGTGAATATCAATTTCAGTTGTAATCAGTCGTAAGTGGAACACTAGGATTGTGTTCTCCCTAACTTCTCAACTCCGTAGGCTTATCGTACTTTATTGAACTACCCCGATACCTTGTATGCAGAATCGATAAGTTATCTACCATCTACAGTCTTTGGATGAGCTAACAAATTTCACCTTTTACCTTTTGAGTCTTAGGATGTCACCTTACTATCCCTTATCTTGATCCTAGTTAACTATTACCTTTTGAGTCTCTAGTTACTAGATGAAACCTAACCATCTTACTTAGATAATACCTAGTAGCATAGATCAACAACTAAACTTTAAATTACTATTGTCATTATTTTTTTCTAGTCACTACTCTTCTTTTGGAGTAATTAGCAATAATCTAGGTGGGATCCTAATGTTTACAATTGCTAAGATAACTATTAAAGTAAAAATAATACAATTCATGCATGGGTATTGGTTAATAACAACAATAGCACTTTCTCTACCTCATCAATCCTCTAAGGTTTTCACAACCCCAGCTAAGGGTTTTTAGCCGCTCATACTTGTGAAGTAATCAACAATATTTATGATTGAAAGAAGAAGATCCAATCACACTAATCACAAGAAAAAACCCAAATACATAACTAAATTAATCAACCAAAATCAATACAAGAGAATTCCAAGTTCAAAATCTAATCTCAAAATCAAAATATATTTGTAAATATCAAGAGTGTGTTACTTCTACTAAAAAAATATATAAGGGGCATTTATAGTACATGAGGAAAACCTAAAACCAAAGCCCAAATGAAAAAGGAGAAAAAAAGGTTGGTGGCCACATGTTGTGTCCACATGCAGCCTGGCCTTGGGCGCATATGGCACATGCGTTCGGAGGCTAGGCGCATATGGCCACCGCATGTGCTTAGACCAGAAATTCTTGTAGGTCTGCTCTCAGGATTTTGGACTTCTGACACATGCTTTACCCACATGCGGTCTGCTTGTTGACCTAAGTAGGTGTCAAAAGTCTTTTTCAGCCGTTCTTCAATTTCCGCACATGTTTTAGTCACAAATAATTTGAAAAGTGTAACGAACACCCATAATTGATCACATAAGTAGTCGAAAACACTTTATTTCATATTTTTCATGAACATAGCATTCAAAACCTAGTTTCCTACAAAACATACCCAAAACGCATCATATCTAACAAAACAACCTTAGATACTTACATATTCTCCTCATTTAAGCATTGAAAGTGCTATATTTCTATAGCACACCAATACCGTCAACTTAGAATGTTTCCATATTCTCAGGCAACAAAACACAACACAATAAAACAAAACATGATTCTTAACTAGGAGATTCTAAGCTATTCCAGACAGTCAATCAACCTTTAAGCTTAAATCACAACACCCCCTCTTTTCTCCCTTTTCAAACGAAATATGTATAAATATAAAGTACAATATTGTGACATAATGGGATCAAGGTATGGCATTACATTAGCAACCGACAACCATGCATATGTACAAGCTACAGTACCCAAACACATAAGTAGATAGCAATATGACTTATATGCCTTTACAGCAAAGATGTACCACTCACTTATATAAAATAATGCATATCAATACAGGGACAGTCAAGAGACACTCACACTCAGAAGAGAAGTTCCAATCAATATGCCTCAAATACCATTAGCTTGCCCTTATTTTTTGTACCTTAGTATTCAGATAATCAAGTTGGGATCACTATAGGACCCTTCTCGACTTGTAATGTAGGCTTGGGGGCTGGTATGGTATATATGGACATATTAAGGGACTAAGCCTCCTTGGTACTATACTAACCTTTGGGATCCCACTTATTAGCCTATTTTTAATTTATTTTCACCCTTATTTCTCTCTTTTTGTTTTAAAGCACATCCAGGTTGGGTGTGGTCTTTTATTCTTTTTTTTACAATTTTTCTTTTCTTTTTCTTTTTCTTTTCTTATTGTAACCACACCCAACTCTACTAACTTTTTATCTTATTTTAACCTTCTACATACCGACTTTACATCATATACCCCCATGATAGCCACCCTCAACTTAGGAGATTTGCCTGAGTAGAGATGCACAATATCTTAGGAGGACCAGGGCCAAAATAGGTTAATACAATACAAATGGGAAGGTGATATGGTAAAATAAGAAAAATTGGATATAAGGCTCAAAACAGGGATCAAGGGATACTATTTCATATAGGGAAGATCATTTAGGCTAAAAGTAGACTAAAATAAAAAAAATAGCCTATGATCCTTTCCTAATCGCCTATCCTTCAACCTAGGCAAGACTAATTGGGAAAGTTCAAAATTCAACACACAAGGGGAACTAAGTATCATCCCACGCACGCATGGCTAGAGTCAATATTACAAACTACTACTTATCTAGTTCATGCAATTGTTAGTAAGTAATTATCATGTCTTTAATCCTAATGCCATAATAAGATCCACAATGTCTACACATATGTACATTTAAACAGTTCTAAAACACAATTTTGAAAGGATATCATTTTTCTCAAAAATTAATTAAAACATGACTACTACCCTAAATACTTAAATCCTAGTTACACAAAAATACACCACAATACAAAAAAAAACATAATACAACACAAATTAACCTAGACATGCTAGTTTTACAACTTTACTATAGCCGACAAGTAAAGAAGCATGATAACAAAAACTCACAGTGGCTAGGTTTACCCCACCCTAACTAAAAACTATGCACTTCCTCAATGTGCTAAAATAGTATAAAACAAAGAGAAGTAAGAACATACCTGGGATGCACTAGGAGTCCGTGTCATGAGCATCCCCAAATGGGGGCATATCAACTAGCAGAGGCAATAGTGGTGGCGGTGCACTACTAGAAGATGCACTTACTTTTATCATTGTATGCCTCTACCTCTCAACAACTGCAGCATATATCGAATTGTCTGGCCCTTTTAAGCGCCTAGTCATATGGCATATCTAGATCTTGCAAGTCTCTTATGTGACCTTTCTTGGACCCAAATACCATGACCTCTTCATCGTTGACTCTAAACTTCAACTCTTCTTTTTCCATATCAATTATCACGCTATCAATGGCCATAAATGGTCTCCCCAATATGATGGGCATCTCGATGTCAACCTCACAGTCTAGAAGAACAAAGTCAGCAGGAATGATAAAGTTATAAACTCTTACAATCACATCAAATAAAATGCCCACATATTTCTTCACCATGCAATCAACCATTAATAGCTGCATTGCAATAGGTTTAGTAGGGATCAATCCCTATTGCTTGAATATAGCCAACGACGTCAAATTTATGCTGGTACCTAAGTCACATAAAGCTCTGTCTAATTTGGATGAGCCAATAGTGCATGGTATAGTAAATGCTCCGGGATCACCTTTTTTCTAGGCTAGAGACCTAGTAGTGACTAAACTACAGTGGTAAAAACCATCAACATCCTCGATCATATCTCCTTTCTTCTTTGTGACAAATTGATTTATAAAATTGACATATCTAGAAATCTGCTCCAACACCTTAAGAAGAGGAATATTCAATCTCAACTTATTCAATATCTTATTGAATTGCTTGAATTTTCTTTCCTTTCTTTTCTACTTTTGTTGTTGAAGAAAAGGTGGGGGTGGTCTAGGAATCTTTCTTATTTCTTGCTTAACAATTGGACCCTTACTTTTTTCCTTACCAACTGCTTCATGATCACCTATTTCCTTTTCAATCACCAACACAAATGTCTTATAAATTGGAGCCTCCTCATGCCTTGGTGCTTCTACAATAGGTAATGGGGGATCCATAGTAGTCATACCATTCCTTGTGGTAATGGAATGAACATGATCTTTATTTTTTAGATTTTGCATAGTATTGCTTGGCAGGGTACCTGGCTGCCTGTAATTCCCTGAGAGTACCCCCTGGACATCACATAGTGCTAAGGTCTACGAATAGCCCAAAGCTAACCCACGATATCTTTTCAGTTCAAAACTCATGTAATTAGGATGGCTATCATATAGAAAAAACTAAAAATAAACAATCTTATAACTTAAAGTGAATCTTTAACTTTAAAATTATTGCAGAAACTTCTTGATTTTACACTTAAACATTCACTATCATAGAGGCCTCTACTAATGACTAAAAAGCCACTGGGACAAACCCGAACATAAAATTGAAATAAAATGGTTAATTACTATTATCCATAAAGGAAATTGGATAATATGGTCCCTCGGACTATGAGGAGTCACCACAAGGAGGAATTTAATTAATGATGCTAAATTTAATCGTGCTGCTGCAAACGGGCACCAGAACCTACATATAAGACAATGCAACACACAAACATATATGTGGAACAATACCTCTAGAATATACTGAGCATGTGGGGCTAAATGGATAAGTAAGACAATAACTGAATAAATTGACAAACTTTTAAATGATGCAAGCTAAACGTAAATGACTTACCTTAGACTTGAGTAAAACTTAAAAACTTTAAGATCATAAATCTTAAATCATGAAGCATATGAATAACTTAGTGATCCATAATGCTTAGTTTCTCAAAATCTTTACTTTTAATCCTTTTCATAGAAGATTCTTCTAACCGACATAAACTATGTGAGCTACCATGGAGTCCAACATCTTACCCACATTAGGGAGAGTTTTTCTATCTTTACCATCAGAAAAGAACTATAATTTAGTGATCACCATCCTTAACTTCATCTATATTGGGAAAAAACTTAACCTACGTTGGCTCATAGTTTTTGGAAATTTAGAATACACTCATCCGCATTCCCTTCTCAGTGATAAATGCTACTCCTTAAGTATATACATATATGTTCTCTTACTTAAAAAATCTACCTTAAAATAGCATAAGAGTTTATATACTGGAAACCAATTATGCTTTTCTTTACTTTAAATCATAATCAAGATGAACAATTGTGAATTTCAAGTCTTATTATTGAATAAAATTATCAAACTTTCTTGTAAACTTAGTGCTTATACTTAAGCCTTAAATTTCATATTTTATTTCATATAAATGTTAATACTATATCATACTTAAAACTCAATTGGAAATCTTTAATCAATGTTTTAAATCAAACTTATGATATTCAAATCATAATAGAAAATCTTCTTGTCGAATCATAAATAGATGACAACATGTATGCACTTTAATACTTGAATCACATAATAATTTCATAATCTCAAGAAAATATAATTTAGGTATGAACCCTAATTGCAAATCATACTACTTTAACTTTAAAATAAGTTTTGGGCACAAGGATGAAAGAATATCCTTGTTCATAAACTCTACATACCTCGAAGTTCTTGGCTTGGTGAAGTAAACTTGATCTTTGAGACTTGGGAGATAATCTTGAGAGAAGCCCTAATCTTGTTCTTGAGAATGGAATAAGAGATTTTGTATGGTTTAATCGATGGAAAAGAGGGGAAAAGTAACACCTATCCTTAGTATAGGGTTGTGGGTTGAGAGTTATAAGGGGAAAAGACTAAAAAGCCCCTTAACTTCTCAGAATTTACTTGCCAGTCTTTACAAGTCTACCCTATGACTCGTATGAAATGGTACGACTAGCCTTCATAACTTGTAAGCTTGGCATTCTCTAGGAGGGAACACACTGATCAACCTATGAGTTTAACCTATGACTCATATCATGTTCATACGAGTCTTAACCTCCTACTTGTACCTTGTATAGATTCTTAAGGAGTCATCACTGATTTTCTCATGTCTTGGCCTCATTCGACTCGTACCCTTCTTGATGACTCCCAGGGTTAAGTCGTACCTTTAATAGATTGCTTACCATGCCACACTAATTTGGATATGATTTCAAAATACCACTCGTATATTGTGCATACGACTCTAGGGAGGAGTCATATAATGGAAAAAATCTTTTAGAGTCGGGTATTACACTACCTATGGTTCAGTATGGCTGGCATCTACCCAAATTAGTGCTCTAATTGCTTAATAGTAGTGGCATAGGATTCGAACTTCTGGGTCAACCCTGAAATGTCAAACTTAATCTCCTAAGTATAATCTCCTAATTTTCTTGACCATTTACTAGCTTATATAAGATCTCTTCCATTCTTGATGTTGCATCTCTTCTGCTAGGTTGAATGTATCTATCTGCTTTCTCTCTATAGTCATCCTTCTTCCTTCAGTCACCATCTTGCTCCCTACTATGGTATCAATATCTATTATAGTATTTTTGACCTTGGTTCTCTTGCCCTTGGTCTCAAAAACCCGATAACTGATGTTCCAAAAGTTTTCTTCCTCCTCTAACTCTCGTCTTATAAGCTTTGGCAGTTGAACTCTGTGCTCCTAATGTGTTCACTTTCTCAAAACTTTTTGCTACAAACTGCTTTTCCAGTAACCCAAGATCAGTTCCTAGCAGTGCAATCTCTTGCGCTACTGAATCATCTGCTACTCTTTGGTCACAGGAGGCACCAATAGCATATATGCCAGATCCTCTCTCTACCTTCTAAGTTTTCCACTCTCAATTAGTGAGTGAGATTTGATCTTGCATCTTTAAAGATATCTTTCAACGTAGTCTCATAAAAGATCCTCTAGAGATGGTGTCTTCCATGGCTCTGGATCTGATGGTCAAGCCTCTGTAAAATATCTTCAATAAGCTCGTCCCTGACATCTGATCTATTGGCACCATACTCAGCTTTTTCTTGAACCTGAACTATGCCTTGTACATAGATTTTGACTGCGGCTGCCTGAAATTATAGATCTCATCCTTAAGCGATAATATCCTAGATGAAAGAAAGAACTACTTCAAGAATTACCTACGTAACTTATTCCAGGTAGTGATAGATCCTCTTGGCAGTTCACTTAGCCATAATGATGCTTCTCTTGTAAGTAAGAAGGGGAACGACCCAGTCTAAGAGCTTCCAAATTCACCCCTGGAATGGTGTACCAACTTGAGATCTTGATGACAGTCACATGATGCATATTTGCATTATTTGTAGGCAAACCAGAACATATAAATTTTAGATTTAAAATCTTGATCATTATGACCGTTTTGTCAAACTTAATGCCTGGGGATAAAATAGGAGGGATAATGGCTCCATTCTCTGTCAGTTCAATGTACTCTAGATCTTCATCATTATCTATATATGGCTACACATACTAATATGCTGGTATCACTTGAACAAGGGCATCTTTAGCTCTATTTTTATTCTCACCGAGTACTGCTCGATGGTTTGCTTATTTTCTCTACTTAGCTACCTTTGCCTCCCTAGCTATTCGTTGAGCTTCTTACATTGCCTTCATCTTATTAATGGCTTTTTCTAAAAGCACTCCTATCTTCTTATCAACGGTATCCTGAACTTTTTTAGGAGGAGGGGGAGGCACATCATCACAAACCCTCTTAGGAATATCATATCTTTTTTGTTTGATCATCCTACTAGGTGTTTTTGGATCCTCTCTAGATTTGTATTCACTGTAAATAAGGGATTACCTCTACTCTATGTGTTAGGTATACACCAACGTATACCCAATTAATAACAAAACAAAAATTAAAAACTCATAAACTTCAACAACTTTAATTCACAAATTAACACCATATTACCCGACAACGGCACTAAATTTTGGTGACATCCAAGCTACACCTTCACTATGAAGATGATACGGTCTCTATCCAATATAGTAACCAAGCAAAAGTTGGGGTTGAGTCACAAGGTAATACGTGGTATCATGGCTCTCAGTTGTTGTAATCAAAAGGTAGAACTGGAAAAGTAAATAAAGGGCTTTAGGTAGAAATATCAAACTGTTGGCGAATATCAACTTTGGTTGTAATCAGTTGTAGGTGAACACTAGGATTATGTTCCCCATGGCTTCTTAACTCTTTAGGTTTATTGTGATTTATTGAAATAACCTGATATCTTTCAAGTAGAATTGAAAAGTTATGTACCATCAATAGTTTTTTAGATGAGCTGACTGATGTTCCAGCATTTGATGGAATATTTTTCATCTTTTTATTGGGAAAATTGTATGTTTTCAAGCAACCAAGGTTGCATTTAATAATGGTTTTTAGTGTTTTAGGGAAAGGAGCTAGCTGAAGGAAACGACTCAGAGAATTCACAGAAGAACACCGTTGATGGTCAAAATGGTGGACCATCAAGTCCAAGCAGAAGCCATGACTTCAGAAAACCCAGTGACAGCCAACATATTGGACTGTCGATCTTGTGACGGACCACCACTTTGACCGTTAGCTCTAAATAGAACCAGGCAACCTGAAATGCTCAGCGATGACCAACATAGTTAACCATCGGTCTTGCGGTGGACCACCACTTTGGCCGTTAGGACTATCCAGAACATAACTCTCAAGGATCATCAGCGATGGTAAAAATAATTGACCATCAGTTTTGTGATAGACCACCACTTTGACGGCAGTTTTATCCAAAAAGTGACTCTCCAGGATCAGTAGCGACCGACCAAGTAGAGGATCGTCATCCTTGCGACGGACCACCACTTTGGCCGTCACTTTTGATGCGGGTTTTTAAAGTTTGAATTTTAAATTCCTTTTGGCTGGGAACATATACATACCCATTTTTAGTTTTTATCAAGTCTCTTCTCTTATGATTTATTATGGTTTTTTGCACACTAAAATACATTGTTACATAGCCTTTCTCTAAGATTCATTGGAGATTTGTGGATCTAGATTCCTTCATCATATTTTCTATTAAAGATTGAAGAACAACAACTGTGACTTTTGTAAGTAAACTTCGAATTAAAATAACACAATGGTTTCTTCTCTTTATTGGGTGGAAATGTGTTGCTAAGCCCCATAACTAGGATTATGGGAGCCTGGATATGAAAAGCTAATTTTGGATTGTGTATCTAGTAGATTCCCATGAATAATTGATATTGCATAAACTCTTCTTCACTTTGATGAATTTTCTTGGTTGAAAACTTGAAAAGTGAGCCCAAGAACAACACTTTTTCAAATAGAAAAGCGCTTGTTGGGAAAAGAAAGGGTTTACATAAATCTAAAGGCTTTAACCTTTGGATAGAGAGTAAATGCCTTAACCGGATCAACCCATATGAGATTATAGTTGATTTAATACTATGTTAATTAAGTTTGAAAGAATTAAGGGATAAGTTACTCATCTAGGTTGAGAAACTAATGGGTAAACTAAAGAATTCAATTACTCTTGCAATAAGAATTGTTCATTGCGAATCCAAAATAGTTCACAACCCTAGCTGCTTAAGCATCTTGATAACCATAACTCTAGTTTGACTTCTCTTATTGAATTACTATTAGCAATATAACTTAAAGTTGGATTACTTTCTATGACATATATTTGAATATAATTGATAAATCAAAATCCCCCTCTATTCTGGAACCTTCGATCAATAGTCTAGTAATAACTATAATACTTAGTGAACACAGTATTCCCTGTGGGATTTGACACCCAACTTATATATTTTATAGTTACCACTTACACTCTCTAACGAGAGTTGTAATTTGGGCGTATCAAACTTTGGCGCTATTGTCGGGGAATATGGTTGTAATTAAGTTCGTGTTTGTTAATTGACCTTTGGTCAAGTTTCCCAAATTTTACTTTTATTTGTTGTTTTTGTTTTATGTAGGGTAGTTCTTTTATGCTAAATAAATAGAGATCAGGTGCACCATTATTACCAATACATCCAAAGTTGCAGTTAATTGGCACAATGGCAGACCCCCAAAATGCGGAAAGACTAGATGCTCTGGTTAGAACTCAACTTAATCAACAAAATGATAGCTAGCCAGCACGTCATCCTAATCCTGATAATGATGATTTAGGGGATAATGATTCATTAGAACCTGTCAATTCAAGGCCTGCGGAGAATGTGGCTGCACCAGTAAACCATAATATAAACAAAAAATGGCCCTTTAGGGCAAGACAAGAGCATCAACTAGTGCAGTTTGATCTGAATGATGATGAAGATGGAATGGATGGAGTAGGTGCAGCTGGAGCTATCATTCCTCCACCTCTAGCACCTTGAGCTAAATTTAATATTACCAGTATAATAATTCAACTCCTTTATCTTAAGGGGTTGTTTGGTGGTCATCCCGAAGATGATCCAAACATGCATCTGGTGAACTTTGTCATCATTTACAAGTCTTTGGATAATCTAGGAGTGGGTCAGAATGTTATCCGCCTATATTTGTTTTCATTGTCTCTGTCTGGAGAGGCAACACTTTAGCTAAATAGATTGACTCCTGACTCTATAACTAACTGGAGGCAGTTGAAAGAGCCTTTCCTAGAAAGATTCTTTCCATCTTCTAGGAGGGTACAGTTGAGAGATTAAATCAGTAACTTCCGATAGCTTCCTACTGAAGCACATTATGAGACCTGAGAGAGGTTTAAAAAAAAGCTGATGCAATGTCGGACCCATAACATGAAGGATATTTACTTGATAGAGACTCTTTATCAGGATTTGAAATATATCATAAAGCCAGTCGTAGATAATGCTGCAGGAGGGTCATTTGTCGACCCTACTTTTCCAAAGTCTTCAGAGATGTTTGATCGAATGACCAAATAGAGTAGAGCTTGGCATACTAGGGATTCTATGGTAGCAAGCCCTACTGTGTCTGGTAGTATAACTGTAGAGCAGTGCAAGAAAGAGGAATAACATGACTATGACATAGTACACTTGAAGACACAGATGGATTTACTGACAAAGCATTTATTATCTGGAAAAATAGAGAAAGTGAAATTTGTTGCATCCCAAGGAAGAGCTGACTTTGATTTGGAAGAAGAGGTGAACTATCAAAATAATCAGGGTGTTCTGAGGCAATAGCCAATGAAGTCAAGGTTGTAACTATTATGACAAAACTGGTTGCAAGTATAGATATCAATGGAACTGGAAGAGCAAGAACGATAGGAGTGGACTATATGTACCTCTTGGAAGCAAAGATCATGCTATAACTAGTTCTTGAAAGATGTCTATGGAGGACATAATAGAGAAAATATTAAAGGGAGTTGAGGCTACCAACTCTTGGGTGACTAATATGAAGAGTTATTTGTCTACCATGAGTCAGTTGGTAAACTCATACTCTACTTCTATCAGACAGTTGAAGCAGCAACTGATCCAACTCTCAGTAGTATAGAATCAGAGAAAGAGCAGAACGTTGCCAAGTGATACAGTTTAGAACCCTTAAAATAATGGCTCTTGCATAGAAATTACCACACAGAGTGGTAAGGTATTACTAGGCTTGTCTATGGGCAAAGATATGAGTAAAGATATGATGGAAGAGGATATTTAGCATGAAGAAAGTTATCCAGTGAAGTCTGAGAGACTGGATAAAGTTTTTGATAATACACCATCCACTCATCAGCAGGGTGATGAGTTGGAGAAGAAGAATGGAAAGAAAACTGAAGTGGTAGTTACTATGCTGCCAAAACTATCCCCTCTATTTCCCCATTGGTTGACAAAGAAGGCCGATGACACAAAGTTTGGAAAGTTTATGGCCATGCTTAAGCAGTTGACAATTAATTTGTGCCTTTAGTGGAAGCATTGGAGCAGATGCCTAGGTATGCAAAATTCATGAAAGACCTTGTCATGAAGAAACAAATAGTTAGGTATGAGCCAATGGATAATATCCATCATAGTGGTGCTATCTCTATAAGGTCTTTAGTGCAGAAGAAGGCAGACCTGGGAGCCATTACTATTCCATGCACTATTGGGCCTCTTGATTTTGCAAAAGCTCTATGTGATTTGGGGGCCAGTATAAACTTGATGCCATTTTCTATGTATAAGAAACTGGGTTTGGGGATCCTACTCCCGTGAACATGAGATTAGTTATGGAAGATAGGTCTATAAAGCGGCCTATAAGGATTCTATATGACGTATTAGTTAAGTTGTCCAGTTTTATATTTCCAGCTGATTTTGTCATTCTCGATTATGAGGTGGACTTCGAGGTTCTCATAATCTTGGGTAGACCTTTCCTCGCAACTGAGAGTGTACTCATTGATTTGAAGTCAAATAATCTACTATTTAGTCTAAATAATAAAGTAGTTCAATTTGATGTATGTCAATCCATGAAACATCATAAAGACATGAGCATCTTTTCTATTGTGGATATTTATTATGAGGAGGATCAGGAAGTACCTATAGAATAAAAAATTACAGTGGAGACTTTAGCTGCTGTATTGATGAATTTTGATCATGACGGTATTGAAGATTATGATAAGACAATGTATTCCTTAATAGGCACGGGGTCTTATTCATATACACCCAAGAAGTTGGATTTGGACTTGAAAAATCATCCAAGTTCACCTGCTAAGCTTTCTATCGAAGAGAGACCTACCTTGGAGCTGAAGGAGTTGCCTAGTTATTTAAGGTACGTGTTCCTAGGCAGTGGCAATACACTACCTATGATTATTGCTACTGATCTGAGTGAGCAAAAGGTGGAAGATCTTATCTCTATTTTTTAGTGATATAAGAGGGGTATTGGTTAGACAATTGCAGACATCATCAGTATCCTTCCTGGTATATGTACACATAAGATTCAGCTAGAGGAGGATTGTCTTTTGACTATTGAGAATCAGCGTAATCTAAATTGACCTATGAAAGAGGTGGTAAAGAAATAAATCATCAAGTGTCTAGATGCATGAGTAGTATATCCCATTTCAGATAGTAAGTGGGTGAGTCCTATTCAGTGCGTGCCTAAGAAAGGGGGCATGGCAGTTCTAGCTAATAAGAAGAATGAGTTTTTCCTACTCAGGACTGTTACTGGGTAGAGGGTGTGTATTTATTACAAAAAACTCAACTCACGAACACTAAAGGACCACTTCCTAATGCCTTTCATGGATTAGATGCTTGATCGACAACTATGAAGGGGTTGGTACTATTTCTTAGATGGGTATTCTGGTTACTACCAAATTTCTATTACTCTTGAAGATCAGGAGAAGATGACATTAACGTATCCATATGGCACATTTTCTTTTAAGAGGATGCCTTTCAGGTTGTGTAAGGAACCTGTCACTTTTCAGCGATGTAAGATATTGATATTCTCTGATATGGTTGAAGAAACCTTGGAGGTGTTTATGGATGATTTCTTGGTTTTTAGTGATTCTTTTGAGATCTACTTGCTGAATCTTAGTTGGACGTTGCAGCGGTGTAAGAGTTCAACCTTGTCCTTAACTGGAAAAAGTGCCACTTCATGGTGAAGGAAGACATTGTCCTCGGTCACAAAATTTCAGGCAAAGGTATTGAGGTTGATAAGGAAAAGGTTGAAGTGATTGAGAAACTACCTCCCCCTATCTTAGTTAAAGGGGTACGTAGCTTTCTTGGTTATGCGATGTTCTACTACAGATTTATAAAAGACTTTTGAAAGATTACAAACCCACTTTACAAACATTTGGAGAAGGAGGTTAAGTTTACTTTTGATGATGACTGTAGAAAGGCTTTTAAATGTCTTAAGATGAAACTAGTGGTGGCTCCAATTATTGTTGCTCCTGACTGGAAAAAACCATTCGAGATTATGTGTGATGCCAGTGAAGAGGCACTTGGAGCTGTTATTGGCCAAAAAAAAGAGGAATTGTTCCATCCAATATATTATGCAAGCAAGGCATTGAATAGGGCCAAAAAGAATTATACCATAACTGAGTAGGAACTTTTAGAAGTTGTGTATAATTTTGAGAAGTTTCGGGCATATCTTTTGGGTACCAAGGTAGTGGTGCACATTGATCACACTGCCTTAAGATGATTAATAGAGAAAAAGGATGCTAAGCCAAGGCTGATACGGTGGGTATTGCTACTTTAGGAATTTGACTTCGAGGTAATGGATAAAAAAGGAAGTGAGAATCAGGTAGCAGATCATCTATCGAGACTCGAAGGCAAACAGGCAGCCAAGAATGAGTTAGATATTAATAATTTCTTTACGGATAAGAAAATATTGGGTGTACTGCTCGAAAATGTACCTTGGTATGCGGACTTTGAGAATTATATAGTGAGTGAAGTAATATTAGAGAATCTTTCCTTTCATTGAAGGAAAAAGTTTCTCCATGATGTAACACATTACTTTTGGGATGAGTCATATCTTTTTTGGTGGTGTACAGATGGAATTATTATATGGTGCATCCCAAAAGTAGATATGTTAAGTATACTGGAAGCAAGTCATGCTTCCCCAGTTAGAGGTCGCATTGCAGGTGATCAGACTGCAAGGAAAGTGATTCAGAGTGGCTACTATTAGCCCTCTTTGTTCAAAGATGCGTACGAGTTCGTGAAGAGGTGTGACCAATGTCAAAGGCAAGGGTCCATCTCAAATCACCATGAGATGCCAATGTCTAAAATGCTGGAGGTACAGTTATTTGATGTCTGGGGCATTAATTTTATTGGGCCCTCTGCGAGCTCATTTGGGATGAAGTACTATTAGTTGTCATTGGCTATGTGTCAAAATGGATTGAGGTAGTGGCTCTAGCAGATAATTAAGGGAAGAGAGTTATTGCATTCTTGAGGAAAAACATTTAATCTCACTTTGGGGTACCACGTACCATCATCAGTGATGGAGGACCATACTTTTGTAATAAGATGTTCAGAGCTGCCTTGGTAAAATATGGAGTTAAACAGCATAAAGTGGCTACACCATACCACCCGTAAACCAGTGGGTAGGTAGATATCTCTAATAAGAAATTAAAGCTATACTTGCCAAGACTGTAAATGCCAGAAGGAAGGATTGGTCTAGGAAGCTGAATGATGCTTTATGGGCATATCGAACGACTTTCAAGACACCTATGGCATGTCGCCATACCAATTAGTTTATGGTAAGACATGTCATTTGCCGATTGAGATAGAGCATAAAGCGTTGTGGGTAATGAAGTGGCTTATCTTGAATTAGAATAAGGCTGCGAATATAAGAATGGGGTAGCTAAATAAGATGGACGAGTTCCATCTTGGAGCTTATGATTGGGCTGAATAATATAAGGAAAGAATGAAGAAGTACCACGACCACAGGTTTGAAAAATGGGATTTCCTGAAAGGTGACTTGTGCTTTTGTTCAACTCCAGAGTCAAAATGTTTCCACGTAAGCTCAAATCCAAATAGTCTAGACCATTTAAATTGAGTCAAGTCTACTCATCTAGAGTAGTGGTACTTAAAAATAAAGATAGAAGTATCTTCAAGGTAAATGGGCAGCGTGTGAAACTGTATATAGGTCCAATAGACTTGATAAGGAGTATGGATACTATCTATCTCGATGAAGTCTGAGTAATCGAGATAACTGAGTCATGCTGTGACTATAAATAAGGCGCTATTGGGATGCAACCCGTTGTGTGTTGTTGTAAAGTATTAGTTAATTTATTTTGTTGTTCTAGTGCATTTTTGATGTGTTTGTGAAGTTTGCAGGATTGAAAATGTAGAAAAAAGGAGTAATACAATTGGAAAAAGGGTTGAAAATCTGAGCTACTAGAACAAAAGTGACGACCGAATTGGTGGACCACCAGTCACCTGACAGACCACCATTTCAACCATCGCAAAGAGGCTGAAAAATTCATTAACTGGAAAAAGTTGATGGCCAAAGTGGTGGAACATCACTAAATTTGTGGACCACCACACTGACTATCAAAATCAAGCTGAGTTGCCCAGGTTCTGGTAAGTTGCGACAGCTAAAGTGGTGGACCATCACAAAGTTGGTGAACCATCACTTGGACCATCAAAATTAAACTGAGGTGACAATGTTTTGGTAAGGTGCAACGGCCAAAGTGGTGGACCGTCACAAATTTGGTGGACCACCACTTAGACCATCAAAATGAAACTGAAGTGACCTTGTTCTAGTAAGGAGCAATGACCCATATAGTGGTTCGTCACATTTCTGACAGACCGTCGTAGTTGCCATCCCTGTTAACCTAGCACTGGGTCGGGTCGTATTAAAATTGTTCTTTATTAAGTGACCCGTATTTGGTCCAATTGATTTTAAAGTGGTAAAAGATCAGTTCCATACGTTGTACCGTTTTCAACTTCTTTAACTGACCAAATTCCTTTGGATTCAAAGCATCTGAAGGCATTTTCTCTTCATGGGACTCTATCTTCTCCCTTTTTCCCCATTTAAGTGACCACCTCTTTTCTTTATTTTCATCACAAACAACCTTGAGAGAAAATATAGAGTTTTAAGTGAAGATTGAGTTTGTAATTTTCAAGCAAGTAAAAGAAGAAGCTACTGCAAAACCAAGGTATGAGCACCACCCTATTCATCTTTTTTTGGATTGTAAAGACATGAAATAGATAATTGGTTAGTTGATAAAAGCTCATCTTGTTTTTCTTCTTTTTCTTTAACTTGTTTTAAGGTTGAAACAATAATATATACTATGTGGGCAATGTCTGAGTGACCCGTATGCTCAAAAGTGTGAAATTATGTGCATAAATGTAAAGTTGGTGTCACTTTTTGCCAAAAAATTAGGGTTGTATGCTATATGTTTTACAAAATACCGAATTGTATCCTGAATATGAAGAAGGAGGTGTGATGATTGAA
Organism: Capsicum annuum; assembly: GCF_002878395.1. Classification (NCBI taxonomy): domain Eukaryota; kingdom Viridiplantae; phylum Streptophyta; class Magnoliopsida; order Solanales; family Solanaceae; genus Capsicum; species Capsicum annuum. Next base: position 39,206,910 of record NC_061120.1, on the reverse strand, counting down.
ATGGTGGACTATCAATGATGTGACATACCACCAAATAGACTGTCGCAAGAATCCCAGAAATGACACCCACTGGTTAAGATGCGATAGCCAAAGTGGTGGACTGTCAAATTTGCGATGGACTACTATATGGAACATCACAACTCTCTAAATTTTTAGGTCTTCTGGATAGGACCTGACGGCCCACCTGGTGGACCACCAGTTACCTGAAGGACCACCAGTGTGGCCGTCAAGTCTAAATTTTCACTGTTAGGATGTTTTTGTGTTATGAACTAGGTCTTTACTTTTTTCCAGGCCTTATGGTTCGCAAAATCCCTAAAAATATAGGAGGAAGATCTCAAAGGGGTTGAGGCAAATCTGCACTTGCTTATAAACTAGGCAACGTGAAAGGTAAATTCCCATGCTCTCTCAGTGTAAAAAGGAGAGCGACATTAGAGCAAGCAGTACCAGCTCAAGCCTAGATGAGGCAACGTTAGCTACAAATTAACCCGAGCCTGTTGAGGGTGAAACTGAGGCTGCTAATATGGGAGGACAAATGGAAGTTACTGATGTAGATACTAAACTTGAGAATGCTACCATTATCAATAATAAGGATCCTCAAGTTTGAGAGGCAATTATAAGGAAAATAGAGAGAGTAAGAGAGAAATTTTATAATGGATTGACACCTACAGCAGGAGGGATAAAAAGTCCATTCGTAGGGGAATATCAGATTGTGACAACAAAGCTACATGAATATCCTGAGTTACAATGCTATTTTAATGAGTATGAACTAGCATGGATGAGCAGGCCACCAGGAGAGTATCAACCGAATTGGGTAAGGGAATTCTTTGCCAATTATATTGCACAAGTAGAAAAGAAATATCCATAGGGGACGTTGGTTGCAAGCTTGCTGAATAGAGAGTCCGTACCTGTCCGAGGAGTCACTATCATGATGTTTAGGCCAGAATACGAGGCTCTTCCTACTACACCTGATCTTAAGTATAGGTTGAGAACTGCATCCACTTAGACGCCTTGGGTGGCTTTATTATTGAATGATAATTGTAACCCCTCTAGGTTGACTAATCCATGAAAGCGTTTTGCAAAATATTCCATTAATTTCAAGGCTAAGTTTTGGTGGGCTGTTATTCGCTTAAAGTTGATGCCAACAAAAAATAACAGAAACTTGGATAAACACCGAGCCATTTTGGTGGCAAGCTTAGTTTTAGGGTTGCAAGTTAACTTTGGCCAGATTATTTTGGATGAGATGTTTGTGAGGGCATATAAAACAACCAGTGAATTGTCGTTCCCATGCTTAATCACCGAGTTATGCAAATAGGACGGTGTACCCCTGATACATGGAGTTGACAATGAACTCCTGGCTACACATAGATAGGACATTGAGAAGTCAAAAGATGACTCAAAGTTTGAGATGCATGTCACCAAGTCTCCAGCTTATCAAACTCAGTCTACACCAGTTTTCGATGCTACAGAAATTCTCGCAGGTATGCCTTTGCCCATCACCACTTATTTACCACCCGAGTATGTGCCTCCAAGTTCTTCAATAGGGTTGGGTTCTACACAATCTATGGGTGGATCATACTTTTCCAAATACAGGTTAACACAGGAAAATTTTGCAAAATCAGTAAAGCTATAAAAGAGGTTTTAGAGACAATTAGATAGTGGGCATCAGAATTTAAGCCTTTTGTTGATGGAATTGTAGATGAGGTAATCCATCCATTATAGAATATTCAAGCTAGGATGGACAACATGGAGCACTGCATCAACAAAAGGCTAGATGCACTATCCCTCCCTGATCTTGCAAAGATCATGTTTGAATTTGAGCAGGCGAAGACTAATATAGCAGAGTTATAGGGAAGGCAAACATAAAAGATTATTTTTGACTGAGCCTTAGTGATGAGTGATGATGATGAAGGCATTTTGGACCTAATAGGAAGACCTGTGAAAGATAAAAAAAAGCAAAACATGGATGAACGAGCTGCAAGGAAAGTTGAAGGTGGAGAAAGGGAACAGAAATGACACCGGAGCAACAAGAACAATATGATCTAAAGAGAGATCTAAAGAAATCAAAGAAAGATGAAGAAAAGAGAAAGAAGAAAGAGGAAGATGAAATAGTAGGAGTATCTACTAGTGCAGCCTTTGCAAGGGGGTAAGGTTTTAAGTGCCCCTACCACCATAGGGGCCAACATTACACCAGGTAAGGTCACAGGAACCTCACCACACTTCACAGATGCCTCAGATGAATAAGAGGTAAAATATGTATATCTATTTCTTTGTACATCAATTTAATTCTTTGAGGACAATGTATATGTTTTTATGTTAGGGTGGTGTACTTGTATCATGGGGGGTTGTGTTTCTGATATTATGAACCCTACCATGTGCTATCTAGTAGAATCAACATGTCTAGGGCCATGTTAAGTTTGCATTTTTATTTTATAGGTTTAACTTCAGATTTTTTGTTTTCTTGTTTTTAAGTCTTGTTATGTTGTCAATATTGGTCCATGGAATAAAAGTGTTGTATTAGTATCTTGTTGTAAATATAGATGATGAATGATATTGGAACAAATCTAGGACTATTTTCATGTGACTATTTATTTATCTCTTAGGATATGTGCTCGACTATTAGTGAATCTGTAGTTGGCATTGACCTATAAATATACATGACATATGATGCAAATCTTAAGAATATTAGAATGAGTGTGTCTCATTTGCCACTGTGTTTGCGAGTATTTGTATTAGTTCTGACATAGTATAGTACCTAGAACTTACCTGGTTTAATTAATGATGTTATGTAGTTGATGGGATAAGAAGTGATAGCAGGCTACCTTGTGCTTTTAGTCCACTTAGCCAAAGTAATTAACCCTACCAAAAATAATTTTTCCATGTTTGAAACCTTCTTTGAGTCTTTGTTAATTTTTTTTCATCACCAAGCATTCTAGTTAACTCTTTTTTAGATGTTGACTCCTACCTCTGGCCCTGAAAAAGTAATGGGCAATGTGTACCAAAACTTAGGTAAAACACCTATGTTGAGGGTGACTATTGTACGACTATTGTAGAATTTAAATTAGCACATTTGGCCCTGGTCTAGTTAAGACAATGTGCACGTTGACTTATGAAATCAACCTAAGTTGAAGGTGTCTGATGCGTATATGTGTATATATATATATAAGGGGGGTTTATTATGGTAAATCATGAATGAATGAAAAAAGAGTAAGTGAGCTAGCAAAGAAATTTCCTTGGTAAGGAGAATTTGAAGGCAAAGAGAGTTAAAGCCTAGTTCTTAGTCACTTTTGCCCAAAATTTCATCCTGACTTAGCCTGATACTTTATTACTAGCCTAGAAAAGACCTACTTGATCTTTGAAATCAGATATAAGGGGCACATTAGATGATAAAGGCAAGCTTATGGGTGCATGTGCTATGTTGGTTACTTCTTTGATGAGTAAGAGGGTTTTGATTTATATACACAAAATATACTAAGTGGTGGATCTCTTTGTCTGTGAGGGCAACCTGAGTCATACTTAATTTGGTTGATCTCTGAATATTCTTATATCATTATTGTGTAGATGAATTGAATTTGAAACAATGATGGTTATAGACTCTGACATGTTAAACCGTATGATTTGGATGACAAGAGAATGGTTGTGTGAGATTTGGTTCAGTAGTAAATTCTCACCATTGTATTGTTCATATTTGCAATTTGGTGCTGAGTTTCTTGAGGACAAACAATTATATTAAGTTGAGGGAATTGATGTTCCGGCTTTTGACAGAATATTTTTCATCTTTTCCTTGGGAATATAGCATGTTTTCAAGCAACCAAGTTTGTATTTAATGCTGGTTTTTAGTGTTTCGAGGTAAGGAGCTAGTTGAAGGAAAAGACCCAGAGAATTAGTAGAAAAACACTTTTGATGGTCAAAATAGTGGACCGTCAGTCTTGTAATGGACCACTAACTCAACTGTCAGCTCCAAACAGAAGCCATGACTTTAAAAGACCTAGCGATGGCCAACATGGCGGACTGTCGGTCTTGCGATAGACCACCACTTCGGCTGTCATCACTAAACAGAACTGGACATTTTGAAATGCTCAGCAATGGCCAACATGGTGAACCATTGGCCTTGAAATAGACTACTACTTTAGCCGTTAGGACTATCCAGAACATGACTCTCAAGGATCATAAGTGAAGGTAAAAATGGTGGACTGTAAATCTTGCGACATACCACTACTTTGACCAATAGTCTTATCCAGAAAGTGACTCTCCAGGATTATTAGCGATCGACTAAGTGGAGGACCGCTAGCCTTGCAACGGACTACCACTTTGGCCGTCACTTTTGACATGGGTTTTTAAAGTTCGAATTTTTAATTATTTTTGGCTGGGAACATATAATACCGAGTTTTTTGTTTTATCAAGTCTCTCTTATCTTTTATTAGGGTTTTTCCACACTAAAAATAATTGTTACATAGTCGTCCTCTAAGAGTCATTGAAGATTTATGGATTTAGATTCCTTAATCATATTTTCTATTAAAGATTAAAGAACAACAATTGCGACTTTTGTAAGTAAACTTTGAATTAATTTATGAAGAAGACAATGGTTTCTTCTCTTTCTTAGGTAGAAATGTGTGGCTAAGTCCCCATAACTAGGGTTATGGGAGCTTGGATGTTAAAAGCTGATTTTGGGTTGTGAATCTGATATTGCATAAACTCTTCTTCACTTTAATGACTTTTTGACTTTTTTTGTTTCAACTTTTCTTGTTGGGAAAATAAAGGGTTTACATAAATCTAAAGGCTTTAACCTTTGGATAGAGGGTAGATGCCTTAATCGGATCAACCCATGTAAGATTATAGTTGAATTAATACTATGTTCCTTAAGTTTGAAAGAATTAAGGGATAAGTTACTCATCTAGGTTGAGAAACTAATGGGTAAACCAAAGAATTCAATTACTCTTGCAATAAGAATTGTTCATTGGGAATCCAAAATAGTTCACAAGCCTAGCTCCTTTAGAATCTTGGTAACCATAAATCTAGTTTAAATTCTTTTATTAAATTATTATTAGCAATATAACCTATAGTTGGATTACTTTCTATGACAAACATTTGAATATAAATGATAAATCAAAAATCCCCCTCTATTCTGGAACCTTCGATCAATAGGCTAGTAACAACCACAACACTTAGTCAACATAGTATTCCCTGTAGGATTTGACACCCAACCCAGTAGGGTTCTATATTTCATAGCGATCGCTTACATTCTCTAACGAAAGTTGTAATTTGGGTGTATCACTAACCGATTTCATCCCTTACCTTTTGAGTCTCAAGATGTCACCTTACTTTCCCTTATCTTGATCCCAGTTAACTATTATCTTTTGAGTCTCTATTTATTAGATGAAAGCTAACCATCTTACTTAGATAATACCTAGTAGCGTAGATTGACAAGTAACCTTTAAATTATTGTTGTCATTATCTTTTCCTAGTCACTACTGCTCTTTAGGGGTAAGTAGCAACAAATTAGGCGGGATCCTAACATTTGCAACCGCTAAGATAACTATCAAAGTAAAGATAATACGATGCATATATGGGTATCAATTCAGAATAACAATATCACTTTTCCTACTTCATCAATCCAATAGGGTTTCCACAACCCTAGCTAATGGTTTTTAGCTGCTCATACTTGTGAAGTAATCAACAACATTCATGATTGAAAGTAGACGATGAAATCACAATAATCATAAGTAAAAACTTAAAATCATAACTGAATTAATCAACCAAACTAAATATAAGAGAATTCAAGGACCAAAATTAAATCTCAAAATTTAAATATGTTTTTAAGTATCAAGAGTGTGTTACTTCTACTAAAAAACACACAAGGGGTACTTATAGAACATAAGGAAACCCCAAAACTAAAGCCCAAACAATAAAAGAGGACAAATATTGTTGGCCACATGTGGTGTCCACATGCGGCCTAGCCTTGGGCGCATGTGGCATATGCGACCTGAGGCTGGGCGCATGCGGCCACCACATATGTCAGAATTTAGTGACGCCCAAACTACACCTCCGGTCTGAAGATGATATGGTAGCTTCCAAATATAGTAACCCAATAATGGTTAGGGTGGATTCCCAAAGGAATATGTGGATTCATGACTCTCTGTTAATGTAATCAATGGGAAAGAATAGAAAAGTAAATAGGGGGTTTTGAGTAGCAATATAGAACAAGTGGTGAATATCAACTTCGTTTGTAATAAGTCATAGGTGAACACTAGGATTGTGTTCCCCTATCCTCTCAACTTTGTTGGCTTATCGTTCTCTATTGAACCTACCCAATACCTTGCATGCAGAATTGATAAGTTATGTACCATTAACAATCTTCTAGATGTGCTGATGAATTTCATCCTTTACCTTTTGAGTTTTAAGATGTTAACTTACTATCCCTTATCTTGGTCCCAGTTAAATATTACCTTTTGAGTCTCTAGTTATTAGATGAAAGGTAACCATTTACTTAAATAATACCTAGCAGTGTGGATCAACAACTAAATTTCAAATTACTATTGTCATTATCTTTTCCTAGTCACTGCTCCTCTTATGGAGTAAGTAGAAATAATCTAGGCGTCCTAACATTTTCAACCACTAAGATAACTTTTAAAGTGAATATAATACAATGCATGGATTGGTATCGATTCAGAACAACACTAGCATTCCCCTTACTTTATTAATCCACCAGGGTTTCTACAACCTTAGCTAAGGGGTTTTAGCCACTCATGCTTGTAAAGTAATCAACAACATTCATGATTGAAAGAAGAAGATGAAATCACAATAATCACAAGTAAAATCCCAAAACCATAACAGAATTAATCAACCAAAATTAATACAAGAGAATTCCAAGACCAAAATTAAATCTCAAAATCAAAATATATTTGTAAGTATCAAGTGTACGTTACTTCTACTAAAAAATACATAAGGGGTAGTTATAGTATGTGAGGAAACCCTAAAACCAAATCCTAAATTAAAAAGAATAAAAAGGGTTGGAGGCTACATGTTGTGTCCACATGCAGCCTGGCCTTGGGCAAATGTGGCACATGCGGTCGGAGGCTGGGTGCATGTGTCCACTGCATGTCCTCAAACAAAAACTTCTTGCATATCTGCTCTTGGGATTCTGGACTTTTGACCCATGTTTTTCCCACATGTGGTTTGCTTATTGACCTAAGTAGGTGTTGGAAGTCTATTTTCAGCTATTCTTCTATTCCCGCACATATTTAGTCATGAAAAATCCAAAAAGTCTGATGAACACCCATAATTGATCACATAAGTAGCTGAAAACACCTTTTTTTCATCTTTTTTGCGAACTTAGCATCCAAAACGTAGTTTCCTGCAAAACATACCCAAAATGCATCATATCTAATAAAACAAACTCAAAAACTTGCATATTTTCCTTATTTTAAGTGTTAAAAGTGCTATATCTATATAGCACATCATATCCCAATTATGATTCTAGTGTTTTACTTAGAATTCAAGGGTGATAAACATATTATCATTTACCAGGAATCCTTCTAATACAATATAGTCCCTTTTTAGGACTCTTTTAGTTTCCTTAGTTTTTAGGGTTGTGTCCTCTTTCTTGACAATCTCAAGTAGTTCTGGTACTAATGAATTTTGGGTCATAGGGGTGGTTATTTTGTTATGAACAATGTTTTACATTTTAGTTGTGTTTATGTTTTGTTTATAGACTTGAATATCTTATGAATGGATTAGTTTTGTTTATTTGGTTAAGTGTTGATTATTAGTTTAGTCTTTGATCTAGTTGATTCTCCCATTGAAGAATAGGGTGGGTGTCACTCACATTCATTTGATTCATGACAAAGTTGGTATTAAAGCCTAGGTTCGTCAATCTCGCTATACCCAAATGGGCCCAGTAGAGTCTCACGGAATGATACAAAGACATTTGTACTTTTCTTTGGGAGGCTATATGACTTTAAAAATATATCAATTTTTTTAACTTGATTCCAATTGGTATCTGTCAATCCAAATTATTATCTAATCATCTTTATTTCTTTGTTTTTAGGTATTGACTACTAGGTCGAATGGAACTCAATCAACTGCCACAACACCGACAACTTCAGTTACAGAGCCAGCCATTAAGAAAAGGGAAGAGTATGAGGATAACGTAGGAGAGAAAGGGAAAAATCTACACCCACAAGGAGTTAAGCTCAAAGAGTTGCTATCCAGGATCATGAGAGGTTAGTATTACCTTCCTACTTTAGGACCATTTAGAGGAAATAAAAGCTGTAGAGAAATAGGTAATGGGGCCAGAGGTGGGGGCTATAGCTGAAAGTATTGGCTTACCCCTATATCTGCCGGGATTTTTCAATAGGTGTTATCTTTTCTGAGTGGTTAGGATGGCACTAGAGACACTCCTACTATATTGACTATTCAATATCTAGGTTCTTATCCTACTAGTTCTATGTCTCTTAGAATGGATACGGCTTCGAGGATAGATGTTTTTCATTATTCGGTTTTGGGTTCTATGATGTCTGGTACTAAATACAAGCTAATGACCAAGTTTTTAAAGATGAAACCTCCAACATTCCAGGGTTATTAATTTTGAAGATGATTTTGAGTTCAATATTAATTGTTATGAGCGGTTACATAAGATGGGCATCGTGCAACAAATTGGGTTGAGTTTGTGACCTTTTTATTAAAAAAGAATGCTAAATAATTGTAATGACCCTCTAGGTCATTTTTCATATTTTTACCATTTAGAGATTTTCCATAGCTACCTAAATTCATTTATGACTTGATGGGATTGAGTATCCGATAATCGGGCATGTCATTGATTTTTAGAGCCAATTTCTTATTTTGAAGCCTTCGTTGGTTTAAATTGGCTACAGGGGTAAAACTTCAACCAAACAATCTCGTATGCTAATTTTGACTATTCTAACAGCTCTGAAATATTAATATTAGGCTAGGTGGTGCCTCGGTCTGAGTCTTGAGGCTCTTAGACTCATTTGGGCTATTAGCCAAAAGTTGAGCAAAATGGCAAGTGGGTGTGGGACCCACTTTTCACTAAGACCTCAATTGGAAATTTTTACTGCGCCATTAAACCTGGAACATTAAATTTGAGAAGGTAGCATGTTCCATTTGTGTATATAAGAATTCAAATAAATCTTGGGAGATTGGTGGAGACTTGGAATTTCTCCAAGCCTCGGCTAGTGTATCGCTTAAGTGATGCCTTTGATCACCTAAGTGATTTGGCAAACCCTAGAAAATGTCTCATAAGTATCAAAGTGTGTTTTACTTAAGCGATAGTCTTGGCAGTGGAGCAAGTATCACCTAAGCGATACTATTGTTGCATATACGACGTCTATTCATTAACCACATATCATATAAACAAGGATGATTGCGTAAGAAATATCGGTGCGAGATCACAAGTATCACATAAGCAATCTGGAGTTTTCTTAAGCAATGGTCGTGCACCTGGAAAGGTTATAAATATCCCACTTAGCCCATTTTTCTCCATTTTCATCCATTCCTAAGATATTGGAGAAAACATTATGGGCGATTTTGGATCTTGGGTGGAGATTATTTACGTGTTCCTTCTTCGAATTAGTGGCAAGCTTCCATTTAATTTAAGATTAAATCTTTATTTTTCTTCTAAAATCCCTAAGAGCTTTGTGGCTTAAGTTTAGCACCGTCAGAGCTCAAAATTCACCATTTTTTAAGGAAATGTTCCTTGAGCATAAGGAGATGTTGTGTCGAATTTGATTATGCAATTCCATAAACAACACCCATATTAGATTTTATGTGATTTTTGGACTTGTATAATAATAGTTCAATATGGGTATCATAATTCTTATCTTGATGAGTAGATAGTGATTTTGATAGTATGACACCTTGCGAAAGCTTCACGGAAGGGAAAATCGATGGTTTAGCAGACTCTTCAGGCTTTTCTTCTTCGTCCAGGTAGTCTAGGTTTAACCTCTTTATAGATTGAGATTTTTTGTAGTATTCTTATGGTATTATGCTAGGTTTGGGATCATATTTAGCTGTTGGAAATGTGATTCTTAAATATTTAGGTTAGTTGAACTGTTTAGGCTATCTCGAATTCGTAATTTAGGTGTAATTGACTTAGTTGGTCATGCTTTAGGTAGAATTTCTATCTTTGGGCTAATTAAGGTTTGTTTAACATCTATAAGTGGATTTAGATACCTTAGCCTAGTTCAAGGTAGAATTTGCCTTATACTGGACTTCGGGGATTAGAAGTGGGCCCCTCCATCTCGCCTTAGGCCAAGACCTAAGCTAGTCGTAGACCTTCATACGCTTGTTTTACATTTTGCAATGTCTATTGTGAGATTGAGTAAATTAGATACTTATTGGTTTGATTTTCGAAGTTGATGCTATTTATAGTAAAACCTAGTAATTTAATTATTATGTTGATGATATGAGCATTGGTTCAAGTCCAATAATTAATTATGATATTGATGATATGAGCACCGATTCAAGTCTGACAATAGATTATGATAATGATGATATGAGCACCAATTTAGTATGGTAATTGAGAGTTGGTTATGATATGATATGGTATGGTTGGATTTTTTTTCATGGTAGGAGGGTTGGTCGATTATGGTTACCCGGTTATATACTCTTCTTTGATTGTACCTTCCAGGCTTATGGGGCATGTATTAGGTTATTTACTTTTCCGCACTTATTGTCTTATGGGGTCAATTTAGTAGATATAATCGTGTGATCTCTATGTTCTTATCTCAGATTTATTAATTCATTTATGCACAATGGTGTTGGAGTTTATTTCCAAGTTTGTCCTTTTACCTTGACTTAGTTTATTTTATCTTGCCTTTTATCATATCCTTATCATGATTTAGCTCAGTCGGCAGATGATTCATACCGAGTACCTGTAGTTTTGGTACTCATACTACACTTCTGCACCTTTTTGATATAGATCCGAGTACTAGTTGTTGCCACTGACTCGAGATCGTGCTGCGATTGGATTTCGTAGATTGAGTGATCTTTTGAAGTTAAAGTTACTCTTTTTTCCTTCCATTTATCATTGTCTAGTCTTTTATTTCGAAGACAACTTATATTGACTATTTTAGAGCTTATAGTATATTTGTAGTTGCTCTTGTACCAACACTACTGGATCGGGGGATAGTTTTATATGCATTACCTATCATTTGGATTATATTTCTAGTCTTATTACAAGTCTTAAATATGTTTATTCGAACTCATAGGCCATTGTCTACCAAATTAACACATTACTTATAGCTATGAGATACGGATTGGCTTACTTACTGGTGGGATATAGTAGGTTCCATCACGACTCATAAATCAGGTCATGAAAAATTGGTATCACAGCTAGGTTCGCTAGTATTGTCGGTACAACAACAAGTGTCTATTAGAGTCTCATGGATCAGAATAATGACATCTGTTTCCTAGATTTGAGAGGCTCTAGGACATTCTTAGGAGTTCTTCACTCTTTCACTTATCTCATGCTAAGAGTCTAAGTTGGTTTCTAAGGAATTCCTTTGATTTAACTCTTCACAGATGACTAGGACATGTGCTACCCTACATCAGACGAGGGTCCTGAGATGAGCCTAAAGATCCTATTTCTATTCGTGGATGACATAGAGGTCGTGGACAGTCTTGAGATGTGTCCCCAACTAGGGGTCAGGATAGGGGCCCTTTTCTTGACCCCATTACTACTCCCGAGCCATAGATTCTTTTGCCCCAGCCAATGGGGGGCAAAGGACCAGCCCAGGCCCTATCAAGATTTGTTTCTTCGTCCCTGCTTAGAGATGCATTGGTTAAGATTTTGGACTTGGTTAGTGGTGTACCTTATGATAGTGCACAGTCTATGGACCAGAGTGGTACTGAGGTGGGGGCATAGCCTGTAGATGTGGCTTCTAGAGTTGAGGTCCCTCCTAAGCCAGCAGTTGCTTAATTGGTAGTTGCTTAGCCAGTATCATGACCCAATTTCTCAGGTCATGATGGTGCCTACTATAACCCACCAGTAGGCAAGCCAATCCATAGTCTATAACAACGAGTAATGGACTATTAAAAGCATGAGGAGAAGAATGCGGATCATATGTAATAAAAGACTTACATAAGATAATCCCAAAACCTAGTTAAATCAGTACAAGAGCTTCTAGCATAATAAAGATACAAATGAGGTACTAAATGAATACACAGATACAAGCATACCTGAATACAACATAGTGACTAGTCTAGTACATACGAGGGAGGGAAGTAATACTCCGAACATCAAGATCTCACCTAGCTTCACATGGAGTGCTCAACAATAGCGGTAACCCGTATTATGATCTGCAGGCTGCAAAAGTACAGTATGAGTACCAAACACATAGTACTTAGTAAGCATCTGTCGACTGAGCTCCAAAGATAATGCAAATATATACAACATATAAACGAAAAATAGAGTCTAAATCCAAATTTCCAGCAACCAGATAATAAACCTTGTGAGATAGGAAGGGTAAACTATCCTACTCAAATCGAATAACTTAACATAATAAGGCTAAGGAAGTATTAAGGATGAACTATCCTATACTAACCATACTCAGGAATCTAAACACTATACCGTATATCACCGACCAATATGAACAAAGGGTGAAAGAAGAGTACATAACAATATACAGGGCCAAGGAATGAATATTCAATCAAAATAAATAAAGGAAGGAAGGGATATACGATAATACTATAGCTACATATAAATAGATATACATATATGTATAAATAAGGTCAATTCAAGGTACAACTTAAGTCATCAGACTAGCATCTTAAGACTTCATAATCATAGCAGGAACTAGTACTAGCAAACTGTCATGACCTAAACTAGGGCCTGACCATGACCGGTATCTCAAGTACATCAAGGACCGAAGACACCCCCGTTGCCTAGTCAAACTGAGCACAATGACCAACAAAGGATGAATTCCAAACATATAACAAGATAAGATATAAAAGCTCAAAGAAATACAAGATAACTAAATATCCAAGAACAAATAAATGAAACCACCTAAGTCCACAACAATATCTACCAAGCCTATAATCAATACCGAAAGCCAATCTAAGTCTAGAGATGCCCCCGACACTGACAATGAGAATGATAATAATAATGATGATGTACACTTTTAAATTCTAGTCCAAGAAAGGAAACTGATGAAATGATTAGTCTTCTAAAGAATGAAAGCTCACCAGTTCACCATCAACGACTAATGACCTGAGCTAATCCACCTAACACTGCATAGGAAAAGTAAAAGTATTTTTGGTGCCTACATTACGTGGGGATATATCGTTTGGATATGGTTAGTGGGTTAAGCACTTGCATATAACTCAGCGATAGAGAATAAAATAATTCCATGATCCACATTTCAAAATCATTCAAAAACAATGCACATAATCATATGCATATATATAAGCATGTCATACCGGGACAAGGAACAAGGATTAGCATGAAGTAAACTTTATCTTGGACTATATAGCTCAACCATCATAAACAATCACCCATAGGCTATATGGGTTCAGATCCCCTACTTAAAGGGCCTGGTGCGTGTTAGCCGCATGAATCAGAGGTATCAAGAAATCCCAGGGAATACCCCAACCCTACGTCAATCCAAGATATAATATATCAATAATGTGAACTAGGCACATAGTCATCAAGATCAAACCTCACGTTGGCAAACATGAGTTACTAGTACAAGTCATTTAACACCCACAACTTCATGGCTTCGCTTCATTATCCCTATTAAGCCTAATTTAAAGAAAGTTTCACATAACCCATTGATTAACTAATGAACCAACCTTTAAGGTACACCATGGGTATCATCATACCTTTGAACTTGTAAGCTTGTATCTATGCCATAACAATCACTTTAACTTGGAGGAATTCCTCGACTCCCTTTGTTTAGTAAATCAAATCATAGCTAACAAGACTTTCAAAATCCATGTTCATTGGTTAATCATTTGTTCAATGCAATTGGGTAAGTCAAACCAAGTGACAATTTTACAATTTAAAACTACTTACACAAGTGGGTTGAGAGAACACAATTATTCAAAATCAATTCCAATCTCAAAATATCAATTTGGGGAAAATAATGGCCCCTTAGTTTATTCACTATTACCATGCACCCCACAAGTTCAAACCCATTATTAAAGTATAAATATTGCATAAAGAATCATGGGAAAACAATTTAAGAATCAACCATGTCAAACCCTCCACCACGTTAAACCCATAATCAAATCCATACAGCTTGAACCATATAAAACACGGTTTTTCATAAATTGAGAATTTGAGAAGAGTAACATGCCTGAAATACCAAGATTTATGGACAGAATTCAATCCTTGATCCCTTAGATGAACAACCTCTCTAAACCCCTAAGTATCTTGACTTTAAAGAGTTTTGAGAGAAGAGAGTATGTTTAGATTGTGTTATGAATGAGAAATAACTCCCTTGAGTTCTTTATAGATGTGGGGTCTAAGTAAGGGAAAAGGGAAATTGACAAGAATACCCTTAATGAAAAGACTGCAAAATTGACCGCCTAGTTGCTAAAAGTGACCTTACGACTCGTAGGGTTACCTTGTGATTTATAAGGTCCCACTCAAAGTCTAGATAGTGTCTACAATCACCAACACTAACTTGGATAAGAGTCATACATACGACTCATACTCGGTCATTATGAATCGCATGGTCCAGTCATTGTCAAAGCAGAAACAATTGGGCATCACACTGATTAGGTTACAGAAGACATGATATGACTCGATTTGAGTCTTACAACTCGAATCCGCTAATTGTAGCCATTGAAGAATATCCCAGACAACATACTATCAAAGCTACGATTGGGTCCTTAAGACCTACCAAGACTCCTTATGACTCATATGGAGAGTCATAGTCTAGGTAGTGAGGATAAAATTTCAAAAATTTTCAAGGACCAAAAATCTGGGGTGTTGTATATACTCAGGGTTCTTAATCCATTCGTCTAATCGTGAATAATAATATAATTATAAGGTAAAAGATCCAAAATCATACCTCAAATCTCAATGATGGATCATTAACCAAGCTGCTACAAATTAGCTATAACAATAATCATAACAACAATAATAGCAATAGCAACAACAACGCGAGTAACTGGCTAGACTTGACAAATAATGCCTAATTGAGCCTTTCACGAACCCCCACCTCCCCAGGCTCAAAAAGTTTAATAAACATACAACACATCATAAGCCATACTCATCATCCATATCTATGCAACCCCCATAAGACTGATAAATATAGGCATATACTAGTGCTACGCGATGCACATGCAATAATGAATGCAAAATGTAATCCATAATACCAACCATCATATCATCGTTAATATCATAATCATCATTCGGACGCAAATTGGTGCATATATAATCAATATCCGAACTTGAACCAGTAATATATAATCAAAAGCATAATCATCCTCTAGATGTGAATCGATATATATATATATATATATATATATATATATATATAATCAATCTCTAGACTTGAATCGATAAATAAATAATCAATATCATAAACATCAACAATTATTATGATTTACCCAGAATTTAAATCATTAATACCATCATCCTCTTTTGTCCCATATTGGAGAGATGTGTATTTTAATATACAATAGCTGCATAGACTTAAGTCGTGCCTAAAAAGAGTATAAATCCATAAATCCATTGGCTGATGTAAAATTTGGGACTAAATCATTATAAAAGTGTAGAAAGGGTCAAAGTCTCGCACGACCAAAGTAAATAATAGTAATGAAATTCTCTTGATACAATTCTCTGGGTCTTATGTGCTCAGCTTTCATTTGTTGGCACACCATCCACTTGGCTACAAAATTAGCCACATCTCTTTTCATATTATTCCACCAATACATCTCCTATAGGTTATGATACATTTTCGTCGAACTAGGATGCACAACATAGCGTGACTCATGCCCCTCAGCCAAGATTCTCTCACGCTAACCATCTACATAAGGAATACATAACCTCCTTTGGTATTGCAAAGTACCATCACCATTAATGTCAAAGGCCATCGCCTTTTGACCACCTACATCACCCTTGATCCTCATCAAAACAAGATCTAACATCTGCTTCTCCTTGATCTCAGTACCAATAGATGACCACGCCGCTTCCTGCACCAACACAACATTATTCTTGGATGTAAAAGGCAAACTCCAAGGTTAACCAAATGGTGAATGTCCTTTACCAACTCCCACTTTTGTTTATCCACATGAGCTAGACCCCCCATGGATAACCTACTAAGAGCATCAACAACCATATTAGCTTTACCTGGGTGGTAATGAAGAATCATGTCATAATCTTTGAGAAGCTCAAGCCACCTCCTTTACCTGAGGTTAAGCTCCTTAAGACTATCCACAGACTTCAGGATCTTATGACCAGAAAAGATATCTATATGCACCCCATACAAATAGTGATGCCAAATTTTCAATGCAAACACCACAACTAACAATTCTAAGTCATGAGTTGGATAATTTCTCTCATGCACCTTTAACTATATAGAGGCATAAGCTATTAACTTTCTATGCTGCATCAAAGCACAATGTAGTCCCACACGGGATTCTTTATTGTAGACCACGAACCCACTAATTCCTTTAGGTAAACTCAAAACTAGAGCCAAAGTTAGCTTATCATTGAGCTTCTCAAAAATCCCCTCATATGTATCAGACCGTTGGAACTTTACCTTCTTATGAGTCAACTTAGTTAACGGGAAGCTATAGTTAAAAAACTCTCCACAAACCTCCTATAGTAACTAGCTAAACCCAAGAAGCTTTGAATATCAGTTAGAGTTGTGGGTTTAGGCCACTTTTTCACCACTACTACTTTATGCAGGTCCACCATGATCCCTTCACTAGCAATGATATGACCCAAAAAATTGACAAAGTTCAACCAAAACTCACATTTTGAAAATTTGGCATACAATTACTGCTCTTTCAAGGTCTGTAATTCAATGCATAAGTGATTCATATAATCTACCTCACTCTTAAAGTACACCAAAATGTTATCTATAGAAACAATGAAAAACAAGTCCAAAAACTGACGGAAGAACCTATTCATCAAATCCATGAATGCCATTGGGGCATTGGTCAACCCGAAAGACATAACCAGAAATTCGAAGTGCCCATACCGAATAGGGAAGGAAGTCTTAGGGATATCCACCTCCCTAATCTTTAACTAATGATACTTGGATTGAAGATATATTTTAGAGAAAAACTTTGCACTTTGAAACTGATCAAACAAATCATCTATCGTTGGAAGAGGATACTTATTCTTTACCATCACCTTATTCAACTGTCGATAATCAGTACACATCCAAAGGGAACAATCCTTTTTATACAAGAATAGCATTGGTACATCCCACAGGAACACACTAGGATGGATAAAACCCTTATATAAAGGATCCTTGAGTTGTTCCTTAAGCTCCTTCAACTCAATTGGAGCCATTCTATATTAGGAAATAGAAATTGGATGAGTTTCTGGAATAAGATCTATCCCAAAATCAATCTTCCTATTAGAGGAACACCAAGAAGGTCATAAGAAAAATCATGGGAAATTTATTTACCACTGGGATGAAATGCAAAAAAGGACCATCCGAGTTAGAATCTTTAACTTAGACTAGATGATAGAGACACCCCTTGGAGATCAATCCCCGAGCTCTAAGGTATGGTATGAACGTCCCTTAAGGAGCTAGGGATTCACCATCCCACTCAATAACTGGCTCATTAGGGAATTTATAGGCAACCTTCTGGGTATGATATTCTAGAGGTGCATAGTATGAGTGAAACCAATCCATCCCCAATATGAAATCAAAATCCACCATATCTAATTCAAATAGATCCACCAAAGTTTCTTTACTACCAACAAATACCACACATCTCCTATAGACTTTTCTAGGAATCATAGAGTCACCTACTAAGGTAGAAATAGAAAAATCGACCAAAATAACCTCAGGACCAAAACCAAAATGCGCAGCCACAAATGGGGTCACATAAGAGAGAGTGGACCCCGGATCAAGTAAATTACACATCATGGGAAAAGAGTTTCAACATACCTGTCATGATATCAGGTGATGACTCGGACTCCTATTAGGTAGTGAGAGCTAAAAAATTGTTCTGATCCGTGCCAAAACTAGATGGAGCACTCTTTTATGCTGGAGCTGATGATGAAGTAACTGGAACCTTGTTTGCCCCTGAAGCAACCTTACAAATAGGACAGTTTCTAAGCATATGCCTTGGATAACCACAGTTAATGCACCTGTCCCTCCTCTCATCGCTGAAACACCAATGCAATATACAACAAAACCTATAGAAAGGATATGATGGAGCTAACTGAGCCCCACTAGCCTGAGATTGGGCACTTTGTGCCCTAAAGTTTTCGCCACCATAGAAACACCTATCACTCGATACCTTTGGGTAGGGAGCACTAGCCATCGAGTAAGACACAGAATTTCCCCATTTTTTCTTGGGTTATTTCCCTCCATACCTGCCACTCCGCTGTTGGCCACCACTATACTCAGAGAACCTATACTTCTTGCCTTGACTCTTCCAAATTTCAACCTGCTACTTTTTTTCTTTCTCTACCTACTGTATGTACACAACCAACCTAGAGATATCCATGTTCTTGATAAACAAGTCAACCTTACTCTCCAATATCAACTCTCTGGACAACTCAGAAAAAAACTTCCTCACTTTAACCCTCATTTTAGAAACCATCTTCAGAGCAAGAAACCATCTACGGAGCATACTAAGACAACTGGTGAAACTTCAAGGCATACTCCTTAACAGATGTCTTACCTTGATTCAGATTAACATACTCTTCTTTCTTAGCTTCCCTCAACTCCTAAGGAAAGAAGCTATCTAGGAAAGAATTAGAGAAATCTTCCAATAGAGCTGACTCATAACCGTCACCCCTTAACTGATCCTATTCCTCGTACCATTGGTATGCCATATCTTTCAGTTGGTAGACAGAAAAATCTACACCCTCCATATTTGTGGCATGCATAACATGAATGATCTTTTCCATATCATGTAGAAAACCCTAAGGATCATCCTCCACCATAACATCAGTAAAGGTTGAAGGGTTCAACCTTATGAACTTCCCAACCCTTATAGCCTCAGAAGAGGAGTAACAGGAACACCATGCTCAGATTAAGAAGCTACCAACTGTGCCAACATATGAATGGACTGACAAAACTCAGTGTTCGTTACTTTAGCTTGAGGAGTTTGAGATGGACTAGAGGGAACCGAGGAAACTCCAAAAGGACAATCAAGAACTGGACCCCTAGACCGGGTTTTTACCCAATAAGTAGAATGGATTCCATCAGCATTGTCCTCAATTAGGATAGAGGAGTTTCCATGAACTTCAAATCATCGAGGAGGCATGATTCGAAAGGCAAACAAATAGGGATTAGACTAGAATTCAGGACCTTTGACTCTACATCTTGAAAACAAAAAATAAGAAAGAGAAACATTTCTAAATGCCTTATATCCTCTCCCTTATGAGTGTGGCACACTACACTCCCTTAAAAGAGACTCTACTTGACACGATTTTGTAGACTCCTAATTGATCATGAACCAAGGCCTCTGATGCCAATCTGATAAGATTAGAACCAGGGCCTAGTCATGTCAGGTACCTCAAGTCCAATCGGGACTAGAGATCACCCCCAATACCCAACCATAATTGCCCAACATCCTATGTTGGATGAATTTCGAACATATAAGAGATAGGAAAATAAATAATCAAAGACAATAATAAATCCATAACTATGACCAACCTACAATTCAATCA
This sequence comes from Capsicum annuum, assembly GCF_002878395.1. Taxonomy (NCBI): domain Eukaryota; kingdom Viridiplantae; phylum Streptophyta; class Magnoliopsida; order Solanales; family Solanaceae; genus Capsicum; species Capsicum annuum. The sequence continues at coordinate 39,187,079 of NC_061120.1, read as the reverse complement.
AATATCCAACCAGTGTCAGCTCCAATACCAATACTAATGCCAAGGCTGACACCAATACTGACACCGCCCATGCACATACTAGTTACACAAAGCCTTTAACTAAATACAAATAATAACTGGTTGGTACATTCCCCCAACCATATCCAAAACCAAAGTCTAAGAAATAACCTAAAGTATGGAAAGATATCCATAGCATGAAATAGAGTTTTTCAGAGTATGGAAGCTTACTACTTCGGTCTGACACTAATACTAGTCTGACACTAATACTATTCCAGAATCTAATTCTCTGAATGAAGGAGTAGTATGGCTAATTCCTGCATTGCATGGGGATACAACGCCTGAAGACAGGTTAGTGGGTGAATGCTAGCATGTACTCCAGAATAAGGATAAAGTAATGCTATTATTCAAAGCCAAAGTAAATATCCAAATGCAATCACATTCACACATATATGTATTATATTAGGAAAGGGAACCAAGTTTAAGATGTATTTAAATATTTAACCTGTGATATGTAGCTTGACCATCCTAAAATCACCCATGAGCTATATGGGTCTAGTATTACCCCCTAAACAGGCCCCAGTACGTGTAGCCGTATGAATCAGAGATATCATAGGGGTTGAGATTCCAATGTAACCTTCACCATCCATGATACATATATACTAGTATAAACTTAGGGGATTCCCATGTACCCCACAAATATATGGTCACCATGACCAACCATCATATCGGCAAACATAATTTTTCTAGTGTCCGCCCATTGGATTCACACCTTTATAATTAGCTATCACGACCCGCTATTATTGCCCAATTTAAAACCTTTAGCACATAACCAAACCATCAATTCCAGAGTTTATTAACAAGGTATTATGAAATGGTATCATCATACCGACTATAGCTTGAAAGCAATGTCATTAGCCAATACCTAGGGGATTCCCATATACCCTACAAGTAGTCTAATTAAACCAAGCCATGGCCACCATGGCCTTTCCAATCCATTTAAAATCATTTAAACTAATTTAGGTTCTATTGCCATCTTATGCAATGCAAAGTTGTCAATGATTGTCAAAATATGTGACAAAACATTTTCATTGGCATTTTAACAAACATGTTGAGGGCATATAGTTTCCTAAACCAAAACCAAGTGCCAATTTGCCCTTCCCATGCAACCACATGTTTCTAACCACCATTATAACATGAAAACAACAAGAAGACATGGTAAAACATTATCCAACCAAGAATAACCAAAACCCACGTCATAGATTTCAAAACCCAAACATCATTACAATATCACCATTAGAATCATTCAAATAAACATGATTTTAGTTTAACTAACAATGAGGGAGGAGTAAAATACCTTCGATACCAAACAAGACAGAGAGAAACCACCCTTGAAAGCCTTACTTAACCACCTTGAAGAAACCCTAGCCTTTTTTTAAACCAAGAGATTATGATAGATTTAAGAGTGTTTTATTTGGGTATAGTAGGTTAATGAAGTCCCAAGAGTGTTTTAAGTCATGGGGAAAAAAGAACTTAAGAGGGGCATTGTCCAGAAGACCCCTAACTTAAACTATAAAAATTTTCCACAAGTATGTATGGTTTGACCCCTCCACTCGTACCTATATCATACAAGTGGTACCTTTCACTCGTACCTTGATCAGAATGTTGGACACCACATTCCGTACAACCTACGACTACTTAGCCTAAATCGTACCCTACTATATGACTAGAACCCTTCAAGTCGTACCTTAAGTAGAATGCCAAGGCTATACAATGAACAACAAATGGTTTGGCATTATGCTTCTCGTTTATATGCATACGACTTGTATGGAGTCTTATCGTACCTTGGACAAAAAACAACCCAGAAAAACACTGAATAACATACCACCAAGACCCCTAAATCATACCCACATCTTACTACAAGTAAGCATGAGTTGTATGATAATTAGAAAGCTCAAACTCAGGAAAATTTTTAAGGGTCAAAACTCAGAGAGTTTCAATATATCCATAAACTATGACCATTTTCTATACAAGGATGGCATATTTCCTAAAACCCAAGCAATCAATTTCATGAACATGTACTCCGCCCCAAAATATATCCAAAAATAGCTCCAATATCATAATCATGGCCTTAGTCCCCCATGTATATCCGACATAATCATAACATCATAATTAGGGGAAACCATAACAATCCACCAAGTAATACATAAGGCATTTTCTAAATATTTATTAGTCTAGACTATAACTAATATATTAACAACCTAGGGTGATAGGATCCTAGAAACATTGTAAGTATTTTACCTTAGGGGACAAACCCCTGATCTAATCCCCAAACTTCAATAATCAAGATTAAGTCATGGTATTTTACCCCTAATCAATCTTAACATTCATTCACATGCAATATATAAAACACATCATGTTGTGAAGAAGAGTAGATAAAAGCCTACCTTGAAGCCAAATTGCAAATCTTGAATCATGCCCAAATAGTTCATCTTCACTCCATAATCTCAAATTCTACTAAGCTATCAAACTTAATCTACGCGTCATTAGGAGTAAAATGAGATCCATATTTTTATATTAAAGGGCAGGTCAAATTTTTGGTCAAGAACGGTCCTGCGAGGGCAGCTAATGGAGTCCAAAAATTGGATCCATTATGAGGTCCATTGAAGGATAAGAAAGTTGGGCTTAAAAGTTGAGCACAAACAGAACAAAAATCGGGTCTCAAATCAAACCTTAAAGTTTAAGAATTCAAATCCCTAATTTCTAAGAATTTATCAAAAAATTAAAGGAATCTTACCATGAATTCAAAAGAAAATCACAACAAGCTCCCCAAATTATTCACAAGCTTCAATCCTAGTTAATCTTAGTCTTTAGTGTTTAAGATCTCGAGACATGGGTGGAGATAGCTAGTTTTGCAAATTAAAGGTTCTATTTATATCCATAACAGGTACTCGGGTCCCACTATCACAGACTCAGACTTGCGATCGTACCATTCTTCGAATGGCTGAACAAGTCACAATCACGCAAATGCACTGTGATCATACTAGTTTCCTTCAGCCATACTTGTCACGATCGTGACATCTCTTCCACGTCACACCAATTTTCCTAACAAGGGTACACCCTCAACCACCAACTATCCTCCAACTTAATCCAAAAAGGCTGATGCATGCAAATCCCAAACACCACACACTGATACACAAACATAATCCAGCAAAAGGCTTATTCCAGCCAAAGTCAAACCAAGGCATGGGTTATACGACTAACTTTAAATTGAAATATAACCTTCACTTACCATTCCATCCCTGCTATCCACTCCAAAATATGAGGAAAATCACTTGAGTACTATCTGCACAATCTCATTATAGAGAACTCGAAGAACTAAAGCTTATTCACTGGAAGTTTGTATGGCAAATATGAGAATAAGCCTAAAGGTACTACTTGGCACAAATATAGAGATTATCAAGGAACACAATCTTTGAAAATGCTACAATTAATTTAGATGGCAATTGAAATTGAAATCCAGAAGTTCAAAGCATAACTACTACTTATCATTGAACGATCCACTACAGATATCCCATCAATCAAGAATAAAACCAAGTGGAATGCAACTCAAGCATACTACTCCTACTGATTATATCATCCAAAGTTTTCTAATAAAACTAAAGATCCATGGTCAAACATGAAGGAACCAATATCTAATCCAGGGACTATTACCTTAATACCTATTGACTATAATCCCTCCGAAGTCAAGAAGGGCTAATAGGTAAACATAGAGTAGGCTCAATCAGCCTATAGATAAAATTTAAACTGAGATAAATCAAAAATAATAGTTGCACTCAAGCTCTACAACTCTAAGTTGATATCTCAACCCCAAGTATAAATCATTTGATATTAAATACCCAAACCAAAGCTAAAGATGGGTAGGCATTTGTACTCCAAATCTATCATAATTTCCAAGTTGTCATTTCAAGGCATCAATTCAAAATGGAGTCAATAAGTCTATATGTCAACTACTCAAATAGACCTTAGAATCTAAATCTAACATATCTGAGCTAAATCATACCGAGCCAAAATCAAAACATAGCTGAATAACACAATCACCATAAATGATAAATCACCTGCTTAAAACTCAAGAAATTAACTCCATATCTGCTAGAAGGCATGAACTATCAAATTATACTTAAAAACTCCCAAGGCTGCAACTCATGCTAGTAATAGCAAAAACTTTAGCCTCTCAGAGAAATGCAACTTTAGCCAAAAAGTAACCAGCCCAATACTCCATCTTGTCAAAGAATACGCATAGGCAAATATCATCAAAATCTCTTTAAGCTAAACCAACTGTGAGATAGAGATTTCCTACATCTGCCCAAGTAGGACAATCATAACTCGAACAAACCATAAATTATTTTACCGAGGAAGAAAATACCAATCTCGACATTAATGTAAAGGTCCAGACCACTACAGAGAAAAGAACCAAGCAATTCAAGATAAAGAATTTTCAATTTTCCCACTCACCAAGTAATCACAGGATAGACTAAATACCTCTAATTCTCTTACTCCACTTTAGATAAAAACTATACCATGGTAAGAAAGGTACATCTAACCTCCTCACTTATACCAAGAGAAAACTATCATTAGGATATGAATATAATAAATTTAAGAGATGAATCAAGGATACCTTGATATTAATATCAAAACCACTATCAGATGATGAAATAAAAATAAGTAGAGAACGGACCCTAAACTGGTCAACCTAAAAAATGGGCTATTTAGAGAAGTATATCCAATGCAAAAACTTTTGTAACCTAGGAGGCTTGTCTAAGAATCCCAAACTCAAGAATGGGTAACATAATTAAATTTCCAACTCTAAAATCATAATAGAGCCACAAATGTTCAACCTATCTTTAATACTATAGTTTGCTCCATAATAAACCAAGCATAGCCAACAAAAAATAAAACAACCAACCTCATCTTGCTATAGAAAAAAATAATCAAATCAAGCTATAGCTGCTCAAGCCCACAAATAAAAACCAAAAGGAATGGAATTCTAACTAGATATCACTACTCTAAATAGATACCCAATGAGAATCAATAACAATAAGAAATGACAACAATAATGACATCAATATAAACATCAATATACTAAATATGTGGTACTAAAAATGAACATCAATAGTAAATACAACTCAAGCACCATAAGAAGGCTAGTATGCCAAGGTAAATAGGACTCAAACCTAAAAACACACCAATAGGGAGAAAATATCAATACAGATCTGCTCCATCCACTACTAAAAGAAATAAAATATGGGGGTAGTCATATAATCATGAATTCAATAACAACGCACACAACAACCACATGAACATATCAAGGCATATAATTTATGTCTCCCAAAACTAACCTCCAAAGAAGTATGTAATGAGTGGTAAGGTCACCACTCATTTGGACTCAACATTCAAGCCCATTACCATAATTTAAGTGTATAAATAAGATATATGTATGATTAAATGCACTAATATTCATATTTTATAGAGATATAGGTAATAAGATGGAAATATATGGACTTGAGACAAAAGGACAAAAAGAGAGAAAAGTGCAACTGGAAGACCTAGAGAAGAAAAAAGCCTCAATTACTGCAATCATGGATTGAGCACTGCAATTATGGCCAGTCAAGAGAGGTAAACATATCGTGATTGCGAGTTTAGATTGCGGGCGCGGTAGCTATGATCACGAACAAGTGTCAGCAATCGCGGTGAAGTGGGACAATGCTTAGGGGAAGGTTTGTAAATGTGCACAGCTAATTCCCAAATTCCCTTAGAAGGATCAAACCTTATATTATAGGGTAGAATCCAATTTTTGTGGAATTTTTTCACCTTCTAGTTTCCAACTTTTGAAGAGACAACTATTGTACTAATTCTTGGGTGAAGAATACATTAAAGTAGCTTTCAAGTGGAGGATTGTCAGTTTTCATTAAAGATTTGTTGGATACTAAAACTTGAAATTTTGTTTCTCGTTATCTTTTAATAAATCAAATTGATAGAGATTTTTAGGTATACGTTGCTTATTACTCATATTTGTAGCTAGTTATTCCTTTTGGGATTATGCTAGAATAGGGGGGAATTGTATGGGGGTTATGATTTATTTGAGTATATGCTAGTTTGTTAATGATGGGTTCTACATTGCTTGATTAAATTGGTTGGAATTTATGGGTGAAAGCCCCAAATACTCATATGGGTTTGTGGGTGAGAATTCCAAACACTTGAAAGCTCAAATCATCCTTAAAAGAGGGATTTAGGTGAACTATTAGAACCCATCTCATCCTTGAAAGAGGGATATAGGAACCAAGGCAATAGTAGATAATTTATGGGCATAGTTTGCTAATTTTTACTATCTTAGACATAAGGATGATTATGAGGTAGACTATACCTTGGGTATCGTCCTAGAAATAGGGATACCTAATTGAGGTGTTGGGTGGATTTAATTGACACACTCATTAGGAACTCAAAAGGGTCAATGAGTGATATCTTTGAGGCTTTTTTGACAAAATAGCCTCAAGGACTTACAACCTAGCCTAGCACATCACTAAAAACTAGAATTTACACTGAATTATCAGGATTCCATGCATAATTTTCCCCTAGGAAAGCATAATCCCAAGATCCGTTTCTGATTATTTACTCCTTAATTATTCGTAGCCCCGAGTTAGTCCTTTAGAAGTTCAAAAATAATCATATCTTTGAAAAGTTTAAAATCCCCCAATTACTAGTATCTTAGGTTTGAGTTTAGCAAGTAACTTTAAACTCAAACTTATTTATTCTCCACTTACATTGTTCCTCATGGATTCTGCCCCAACTCAATGTTAGGTAATTATATTGACTTTGACCATATTGCACTTAAAATTGACGTGTAAGTTAAGCGTTATAAAAATAATGTTGTTCCTGGGGAAAAAATTGGCGTATTGAGTTAATTTAGAATTTTAGCGTACTTGCTTGGATTCAACCTTATAAATATTTGTTTGCAATTTTCTTTTGTTTCTTGTGTTTGGTAGATTTTTATTTTTGTTTTCTTATCACTATGGAATCTTGGGAAAAATATAATTTTGGTAGTTGGAAATCCTATCTTGATGATCCATGTCCATTTTATGATAGACCCCACTTTTGAAAAGATTATAGATGCTCCTGGGAGAGAGATCGAGCCACCATCTTGATCCTATTGAGATTCTGACTATTCTTTATGTGGTAGATGAGATAGACATTGGAGTGATTGTCCGAATGCTACCTCCTTTTGCTATGCTAACCAGAATACTAGTTCTTCTTATGAGTTTGATAGGTACCATAATGAAATAAAGAAAGAACAATATATTGGGTACAAAATATTTTAAGCAATGCTTCAAACTCTTTTGGATCGAGTAACTATATTGGAGAAGGACATGTGTGACTTGTATTAATCCAATGAGGAATTTAAAAGGGAGAGTATCAAGATAGAGAAAACAAAAAAGGAAACAAACCCTTTAAATACCATTACCTTGCCCATTTTTAGACAAAAGAAGGATCCAGAAGAAAAACCAAGATTTGTGAAAAATGATGAGCTTGGTAGCGAAGAGTCCTCGGTGATTTCCCAACCAACCAAACCTAACATAGTTAAAGATGTCAAAAAAATGGTGCTAGAGTAAAAAGAAGAACCCAAGCTAACCTCTTGTGAAGACTTTAGCCTAACTCAGGGTAAGGATGCTAATAGAGATGGAATTTCGGAATTAAGGGATAGACCTCATTCAAACAATTTTTCAACATTGTACCTTGTGGGTGTGATGCGAGTCTACCTACCCAAGCAAATGATGGATTTTGGAGAGAAGGAGCACTATCCCTATATTTTTAGGTCTGACATTCCAAAAGGGCATATGAGAAGCCTATTCCCACAATTACCTATGGAGTTGAATCTGAAATTTGATATGAAATTAGGTAAAAACTTTAAGTCATCAAACTGGCGAGATAGAAGCTACTGCTCTATGTCCTTATTTATATTATGTTTTATCTTGGAAGACTTGAATCTTCTATCCCTTTGTCGCTCAATGCATAGTGAGCAAAAGTTGGGATAGAGATTTAAATCATCTAAGTGGAAACACAAATAATAGTTGGAGGGGTTCCTTGCCACAAAAGATGGAAAGCAACCCATAATGCCATGAAAGTGGCATGTATCCTTTTATATCAGCATGAGAGAGTATATTTTACATTTTTTTATGCAAAATCTATCAAATTATAGGGCTATGAGGAGTGTTGATTAAAATTGGAAAAGGGAAAGTCTGAAATTATGGTGTGTTGGATTGAGTAAGGGAGTGTAAAGGGCCTAAAAATTGGTCTTAGGTACCACGATCACGGTCCTATGTCACCGTGATTGTGGTAGTTGAGTGTCCATAATCACAGAAATAGGGTCGCGATCACTGCCAAAGAAGTTTAAAAGACCATCTGGATGCTCATAACTCCCTCAAACTTCATTCTCCATTTTTCTCTCTAGTTTGCACCCAAAAGTTCAAAATTTTTCTGCACCCAAGTGATTCATTGCATCATCCTTGAATCCTACACTACGGTATATGTTTTAACTCTCTTTAATTACACATTTTGTTGGCTTGAAATTTTTACTTTAGGAATAGGCCTAAAATAGTGTTTCCTATGCTAAATCTATGCCTCTGTGTGGTTATTTGTGTGGTTACTTGTTGGAGTTGGTGTGCACAACGACGGGGAAGTTTTTAGTACCCAAAATTTGGCATAAATAGGTTGTAATTAGTGTGTTCACCACGTGTTTGATTGAATGCACCAATAAATCCATTGTAGATTTCTTCACTTTTCAAGAGCACAATCATGCAGTTAGGCTTTAAGTTCCATAAGCATGACGATTATGGTTAGTTAGAACACAAATTAGGGATTCAATTGGCTATTTTATAAAGTAAAAAATTTGGTTAAAGTTGGTGTCAGATACCACAATTATGTTCAACGGGGCTGCAATTGCAGTATCACAATCACGGTAAAGGGTCGTGATTGCTACAGCTGAGAGCAGTTTTTTGCTGAGACCAAAAATTTTGCATGTCTAATTTTTATCGCACAACCCACTATATACTGCCCCAAGAGTTTATCAGATTTACCTAGCATGCTTTTGGTGTGGAACTGCTAATGATGGTCTGTATTGTATTGCTTATAAATACTCAACTATGAAATGGGAGATTACGACCATATCTATTTCATCGCTCTTGAGTGTCACCACCTTTACTATAGTGACCTCATGGAGATAAAGCTACTGCTGGAGAAGGGTATTTACATGGATAAAGTGATGAAGAAATTACCAGAATTATTCAATAGGCTTATTGCTACTAGGTGGATATGCTTTGCATTGGAACCCTAGATTTCTAATGAGTATTATGTAAGAGAGTTCTATGCAAATCTTAATGTAGTCTCTTTCTCAAACTCAGTAATGAAAATTAGGGGAAAAGAGGTGCATTTTGGAGTCGAGCAGATCAATGGCTTATATGTTCTCCTAGATGTAGATATAATTGAGTTCCAAGCTAAGGGGTGTGGGACAGAGACTTGGATAGGTAACATACCGTGCCCTAGCAAAAAGGTTCCCTCGGCTGCCACCAAGAGAGAGATATCCCTAAATGATTTCACAGAAGAGGCCAGGATTTTATTGAATATCATCTGTGACTGGGTCTCGCCATGCATATATTTGACTGTAATCACTAATATGCGAGCTCGGATGGTGGTATGTATCTTATCTGACATTGCTCTGAATGTGGGACAAATTATGATTTCAGAATGGAGGTATTTTAAGAGTAAGGGTGGAAAACTTCTTCTCTTTCCCTCTTTTATTATTAAATTATACAGGAGGGCCAAAGTAGAAGAGTATCCTATAGACTCCTAGGTGAAACCCCCCACATCTTCCCACTAAATATTTAGGGTGAGGGTGTACCCGAGTAGAAAAAAAAGAGAAAGATCGACTTGGTCAAGTCAACAGCTGAGGAGTTAAAATCGTGTAGAAAATCCACTGCTGGGCCTCTGGAAGACATTGATGTGGATATTAGGGTCTTCAAGGAGCTAGTTTCAGGATTTCCTCAGGGGCTAGGAAAGCCCTTCACTAGGCGTCACTCTTATTTATCTTGCATAGATTATGAGATATATTGTGAGGACCAAGAGTCGTAAAGTGGAACAGTTGCAAGACTCAATAGGGTACACTCAGCATTTGTAGAGTCTCATAGAGAGCTTTAGTACTCCCATAAAAATATGAAGAAGAGGGAGAAGAAGTGAGACAAGTTTTTCAATAAGATGTGGAAGGGTTTAAGGGCTTATAGAAGGTCCTGAAACCCTGTGAGAAGTTAACTTCTTCCCAGTAGAGAGTGATGACGAGGCACCTATTTAGAGAGAAGCTCTTGATGAAGTTTTAGGGAGCACCCTATTCTCTTTACTGTGCTATATTGATTATGCAGTGAGGACCCTACTTTTCTTTCTGTTAGGGGTGCTTGGCCATAGAGTTGTATTATTTAGATATTTTGGGATATTTTGATTTTTGTTTTTTGAGGTTGTTTTTTATGATGTTCTGGATGATTTTTTTTCTATTTTTGGGTTGCTACACTTGGGCACTCTGATGGTGCGCATGTTTCATGGATTATTTATTTGGTTTGTTTCTAGATTTTCTATTTTACTTTATCTTTATTTTAGTTATGATGATATTTGAGAAACTTTTCCCTATCATAGATTGGGTGACTACATTCTTAAGGAAAAAGCACTGTAATTGGGTTTTGAGCTTTGATGTAGGGAAAGTCTGAGTACTCATGGCATCAAAGTCACAAATGCAAGGGAAATCTAAGTACCTGTGGAATTTTAGATTTTTGATCACATTCATATGTATGGAAAAAATTGAGTATCCATATGGTTAGTTTGCCCGTATGAAAGCCACAATGTGAGATAGAGGCTTGAGTTGATGCCATATTAACAAATTATTCATGGTGTAATTGAAAAGAAAACACCCCCTCCATCTAATTTTTTTTCTAAAATAGAGGGCATGGACATGATCAACCTTGTAACAATTCTTTTTCTCTTTTTGTGACTCCAAAAATTATGGTTTGTGAAAATTGGTTAATACTTCATTTTTGTCTCAAGCGAGAGGGGCAATTGAGCCTCCTTGGTGAATTTTCATGCCATGTGTGGTGAGCTTATTTTTCCAAATCTCATGTGTAATTGTACCATCTAGAACTCGCCCCATTATTATCTCAAGGCTAATTTTTACCGTACTTGGTTGATGAAATGATCTTAGGCCATCTTTATGACATTGGAAGTCCACTTTAGCCTAAAAATCCTACCCTTGCACATATGTTCACCATAGCCACCCAGTTTGAGCCTTTATACTTTTCTTCGGCAAACACATTGCAAGCTATGAAACTTTCAATTTTTATCCCTCTTTTGAACCCTACCATACTGGAACTTACAATTGTAACTTAACGCTAAAAGCCTAAGTTAGGGGTGGTGATGATTGGAAGTGGGAACTTTGGGCCACAAAGCTGTAAGTGTGTGCCAATGAGCTTAAGTTTTAAGAACAAATGAATAATAAAAAGGTTAGGATCAAAAAAATGAAAGAGAAGCACAAAGGGTGCAAGAAAAAAATGGATGGACCAAGGAAATAAATGTAGTCATATGTGTAAAAAGTGAAAACAAAAAGAAGTGGCCCATATTCAAAAGTTGGATAAAATAGGGCGATGTAGATTTTCAAGGAGGGTATAGCCTTATTGTTCGTAGATTATATCCTACCCTACCCCAAACCTATGTTACAAGCTTAAAATCCCTTCTTTATTTCTAACCAAGTATTTTCATTGTAGTGGCGATTAAAAATAGGGGAATGCCTATGGCATGACATTTATTAGCATCGAGAGTTCTTGAGAGATAGTGTGTTTTATACTTAAAGTCCTTGTTGTATAATTGATGACTTGGTGTGTGGAATTTTGTTTCTTGTGAAGAGGCATGTAAATGAGTCGAGGTGGGTGATTTTGCCATCTCTAGCAAAATAGGCCAAAAAGGATTATATTGTAGTTGAGGTTAAAAGAGAGTCATTTCTTTAGTATTAGTGATTGTTGCATGGTTGCTTTTTAAAGTATCTTGCTTCCTTGAAAGATCACATTCTATGTTGAGGGGTGTCGTGAGAATAACTTTTCCCATGTTTGAATAGCTACTTGTGGTAGTAACTAAGTTTGAAGTGATTGTGATCATTGGGTCATTAAATTCGGGCATAAATATGCATTGTCTCATGGTTAGAAGTAATGTTGCACGAGTACAAGCAAAGCTTTAAGTTGGGGGTATATATGAGTGCTGAATTCACTACTTATTTGCACTCAACATTCGTGTGTTAGGTGGAATTAATTCACCACTTAGACATATGTGTGATTAAATGCACTAATATCTACATTTTGCAGGCATACAGGTTATGAGATGGAACGATGGGGACTTGATCTAAAAAGGATCAAAAGAGGGATTTTGGGGAACTGTTGGAAACCACCTCATTCTTAAAAGAGGGATGTTGGAACCAAGAAAATAGTAGACAATTTATGGGCATAGTTTGCTAGTTTTCACTATCTTAGACATAAGGGTAATTATAAGGTTGACTATACCTTGGGTATCATCCTAGAAATAGGGATACCCAATTGAGGTGTTGGGTGGAATTAATTGACACACTAGTTAGGTACTCGATCGGGTCAATGAGTGACTTATTTGAGGCATTGTTGACAAACTAGCCTCAAGGACTTACAACTTAGCTTACTGATGTGAGGTGTATTTATGCACTTTAGTGTTATTATCCCAGCTTATTTAGGCTTATTTTGAGGGAAATATGTGTTATTTATGTATTAATGATGATATAAATAAGAATATAAGTGTATAAGTATGTCATTACAATGTTTAAATGTGTTTTCAAACTTGTTTGGGTTCAAATCGATCATTTAAAGTCTAAACGAGAAAACTAGTTTTACTAGCTTGAGCTAGGTGATGTTCTAGTTTATCGCAATGGATTCTAATGTGTTGAATGATTTATTAATGGTTGTATAGTGTAATTATGTGTGTAAAAAAAAATTTAGTGTTTAAATTACAATTGAATCAATACAAGAGTCAAAACCAAGTTTAAGATCAAAGGACCAAAACTAGTATTCTTAGCTTAAGTTTCTAGTTCGTCGTCTTGGATGTTATATTATTTTGAGCTCTAATACGACGTGTTTAATTATATAGGATGATTTTTAATTTGATTATGATAATATATGAAGGATATACAAGTTTCAAATCAAGTGAAAACAACACAAAAAGGCATCAAATGGATCAACAAAATCAGAAAACCCAATTTGACGTGCATTGAACCTCTTCGAAGTTCAGGGCACGTGGAGGACCATAAAAAAGGCACCAAGGCTCCTTCCATACATTTTTGTCTTTATAATGGACCTAATACAGTGGGTTTTTTAACTATAAGGTCACGTCGTGCATTTAGACGCGCAATATTATCCCTACAACGCGGCCTAGTGCAAAAATACAATTGTTTTGTCCTGCTATAAATAAGACACTTGTACTTGATGTTATATAACTTGGACGACTTTGAAACTTGTAGAGAGGCTGTAAAATACTTAAATTAGGGTTCTTATAACTTTACTTTATCTTTCTAATTTTATCATTTATTCATATAACTTGATTTCGGTTATGTCTATTAGCGGCTAAAAGCCTCCTTTCTGGGTTTAAAGCCAAGAACATGATTGCTATTTCTTGGAATTGAATTGAGCTGGTTTATTTATCCTATTTTGTTGTTTACTTACCATTTTTATCAATATCATTAGTATTCGAGACCCTTGGGATATGCTTATTATCATCTTTGTGAACTCGGGAGAGGAAATATAATGATAGAACGTGGGGTAAGTAGAGTGAGATTCTTATTACTTTATGAAATAAGGAATTTGAATTAGCATCTAGGATAGGGATATAACTAGAAGCCTTGATTGGTTCACTAAGGTATGAAATACAAATGCGTTTAGCTTAGTGCTCACATTCCCACTCAATGATGTAGTTGTGGTTCTGAGTTAGATAGGTGGTTAGAGGTCGGGAGGCCATGATCATAAAATCAACCCCGTGAATCATAAACCAAGATAAATAACTGAACCGATGAAGTTCGAATGCCTAGTATGAATATTCCTAGTGCTTTAACCCTGGGTCATTATTCACTGATTGTCCAAAGTCATTACTTTTACACATTGTTTACTTTACTTTTACTTATAACTATCAAACTCTTTCTTGGTTACGTTGCGCTAATTAATCTCAATAGTTAAATTAGAATTGGATAGTTGTTTAACATAAGTATTTGAGGGATTGATGTTCATCTTTATTTAAGGCCACTGTATTACTTGGTGCGACCACATAAACTTGCGTGTGAGCTTGCACGCAACAAGTTTTTGGCATCGTTGCCGGAGACTTGTAAATTTGAAACTATTTTTGTTTTAGTTTTACTTGGTAGATTTCTTTGGTGCTTTACACTTGTTCTTTGGTATTGAATTTGCAGGAAATAGGTTGACAAATTATTAGCCTAGCATGGGATAGGGAAATTGATCGAACCAAACCCCAAACCCAAGCAACTATATCATCAATTTAGGAGAGAAACGTAACTTCTCCACTAATTCTCGCATTTTCACTAGGAACAAGATGATCTTGCTCTCATGGCTGAAGAACAACTCGCCTGCAGGATAGTTCGCGAAGTGGAAATCCCACTTCCAACAAATTTGACCTCCCATTTTTAGAAACCGGCTGCCAGAGGTCCTTTTGAGATGAAACAGAACATGGTACAACTTTTGATCAGCAGTGGACTGTTTATAGGGCTTTCACATGAAGATCCACAAGTCCATTTGTAAAAATTTTTGGATATCAGTGACATATTCATCCCAACGGGCATGTCAACTGATTATGTAAGGCTGAAACTATTTCCCTTTTAACTAATAGGGGAAATGAAAAAGTGGTTGGACGCTGAGTCAGAAAATTCAATCACAACCTGGATGACTTAGTCCAAAAATTCCTTATACGATTCTTTCCATTTGGAAAGACTGGGAGATTGGCAGTGAGATTGTGTTCTTAAAACAAAAGACAAATGATAATTTATATCATGCTTGGGGGCAATTCAAATTTCTTCTTCAGGACTGTCAACATAATCAACAGTCCAATATGGTTATTAGCTCACACATTTGTTAAGGCACTTGGCTATAACACAAAAATTTTGCTAGATTTAGTTGAAGGTGGTCAAGCTATGGACTTATGATAATCTTTATAATTTGTTGAACTAGATTACATTAGGAAATCTGGAGTGGCATTCAGACTTAAGAAATTCCACAAAAAAGGTTGCAGGTGTATTGGAGGAGGACCAATTTACTACTATCTCCTCCTAGATTTCTGCACTGAAAAAATAAGATAAGCAATATGAAGTTGGGGGTTATATAGCCTACAGCCACAGTCAATGAAATTTAACAAACTATAGGATGGTGGAAGGTTTGTGGTAACAATAGGCATGCAGCTGCTATGTGATAAAGCTCAACTTACACGTCAATTTAAGTGCAAGGCGATCATCGTCAATATATTTACCCAACTTTAGAGTTGGTGTCATATCCACGAGGAACAATATGAGTGGAAATTAAGTTACTTCAAAATAATAGATACAAGTTAAATTCAAACCAATGTTACAAGAAGGTAAAAATAAGGGAGATAGGTACCTACACTAATGTTTCCTTTTTGATTTTTTCTAGTATAAATTTGGGGCTATAAATAACTAGAGTTTTAACAGGTATGTACAGATCTTGGGATGATGCTACACTAAGGGACAGATATATCGATGTTAGTAATCAACATCAATTTAGTATGTCAAATATGGGAAAGTTTGGTCATAGATTTTGTTGTGAGTCTTTCAACAAAACATCAAACTTTCACCCATTTATTCTTTCGAATACCTAATAGGTGCATTCAACAATAGGTAACAACAACCTCAATCTAGGCATACCTATTTCTAGGGTGATACCCATGGTATAATCAATCTCATATTCATGCTTCTGTCTAATATAGTGAAAATTTAGCAAATTACACACACAATTGTCTATAATTGCTATAGTATCCACATCCCTCATTCAAGGATGATGTGGATTCCTAAACTTCACCCAAAACCCTTCTTTCGAAGATGGCTTTGGGTTTTCTAGAGCACAAAACTTTCACTCATCATACCCATATGGGTATTTGGGGCTTTCACTCATCAAACCCCAATCAAGTTAGCATAGCAATGATAAAACCCATAAATATGAACTGCTAAATAGAAGCTAATCAATAACAACCCATACACACTTCAACCCCTATTCACACATAACCCCAAGAGGGATATCTAGCTACACATAAGATAAATAAGTATAGATATACCCATAATCTTCATTGAAGTGATTTATTGAGGATTAAGTGAATGTTACTTAAAACTTGGCACTCCCACAAATCAACAATGGAAGTGAGCCAATCTTCCACTTAGAAAGTCTCCAATGTATTCTTCACCCAAAAGTTATACAATATTTTCTTCTGCAAAAATGTAGGCTATCAATTCAAGAGCTAAACCTAAAAATTGGAGAAGATGGAATATGATACATGATGCTAGGGTTTGAGTCTTTTTGTCAAAATTGGGATTAGTCATGTGGATTTCCAGTTTTTCCCTTGGGCTGATTTCTTCTGCTAAGCTGTGATTACGTGGGTCTGGCTGTGACCGTGGTTACACGACCATGGATAACTTCTGCGATCACAGTTGAATGATTTTTTCTTGACTGCTATGATCACGATTAGAAGACTGCAACAGTGGCACCTAAGGCCTTTCTGCTTGAAGTCTTCAACTTTACTTTTCATGCTCCCTTTTGATCATTTTTAGCTCTAATCCACATCTTTTGATCTCCTCAACTCTATGCCTGCAAAGAGTGGATATTAGTACATTTTATCACCAATATGTCTCATTTATTCATTCAAAACAAGGTAATGTGCACAAATATTTAGTGAGAATGAGTGGTAAAATCATTTCTCGTCAATACCCCCAACTTGAAGAATTTTCTTGTCCTTAAGCAACACCACCTCTTACCATGAGAGACAATTCTCTATGCCTAAACTTTATACCTTAAATCTCACAATGACTTCAACTTTAGTCGCAATCACAAGTAGCTTATTACATAGGGCTAAGCTAATTTCCACTACACCCCCCATTATAAGATACATCATTCAAGGATACATACGAATTTAAAGAGAAACCAAACAACAACAACCAATACTCTAGAAAAGGCTTCATCTTGACCACAACTTTGCTATACTTCATTTGCCTTATTCTTCAAAAGGTGACAAAATCACTCACCCCAACGTGTTTCATATGCCAATCCTCATATGAAAGAAAATACAATACACCAAGCTACAAAAAATGCAAGAAGGAGTTTTAAGTGCAAGAACTCTCTCTCACAAAATAAATCTGTATGCAACAAGTGTCACACCATAAGCTTTCCCATATTTGCAATCGCCACTATAAAGAAAGTAAATGGTTGGAGATCTCAAAGTAATTTCTAAGCTTGTAATATAGGTTCGGGTTAGGTTATGGTATCATTCGGAAACAACAATGGCTACATCCTTCCTTGAACATCTACTCCATGCTCTTTAATCTTTCTTTTTGACTATGGGACACTGTTTATTGTGTTTTCTCTTTTATGATACGTATATTTTGCTTCATTTGTTTACCTATTTCTTTCATCTCTTTTCTTGAAACTTTTGTACAATTCATTCATTTTATTGGATCCTTTGTTTTTCTAGTCCTTTATTGTCAACATTTAGACACATTATGCATTTCACTAACAATTTAGTGGCCTCACAGTTTGTTCCATCAACCCTTATCACCCTAAATTAGGCTTTCAGCCTCAAGTTACATTTTCAAGTTTAAGGAAGGTTTGGTTCAAAAGTGGGATAAAAAGAATGGATCATGGGTTGTAATGAGTTTGCCAAAGAATGGTACAAAGTCTTAAAGTAGGTACTAGGGGTTATAATTATGCATGGATAGGATTTTTAGGCTAGAGTGGGTTCTAAAATCACAAAGGTGGCCTAAGATCATTTCTCCAACCACATACAATCAAAATTAGTTTTGAAAGACTAACGAGACAAGTTCTAGATAACACAAGTGTACAAGAGATTAATACCAAAATCTCACCACACATGGCATGCAAAATCTGCCAAGGGGGCTCAAATGTCCCTCCTGCGAGAGACAAAATAGGAGCATCTATTTCTATTCATAAGACAAAATTTATAAAGCCACAAAAAGAGAAAAATTTTTGTTACACATTGGTCACGTCCATGAACTTGATTTTTAAAAAATATTGGACGGAGGGGGTTGTTCATTTTCCATTAGCCTCTCGCAAAATTTACTAAACCATGGTTACAACTAAAGCCTTAGTCTCACATTTAGGCTCAAAATAGGTAAACTAACCATATGGCTACTCAGACTTCGCCAGTAGTGTACAAAGTGAACCCAACTTAAATAATACAATGCCATAGGTTCTCTGACTTCCCTTCCATTTTTGACATTTATGCTATAGGTACTCAGACTTCCCCTGTACCTATCCCTAAAAACCCAAACACGATGTTTTACCCTTAAGATTGTCGTTACTTGATCCATCAT
This sequence comes from Capsicum annuum, assembly GCF_002878395.1. NCBI lineage: Eukaryota > Viridiplantae > Streptophyta > Magnoliopsida > Solanales > Solanaceae > Capsicum > Capsicum annuum. The sequence continues at coordinate 39,168,373 of NC_061120.1, read as the reverse complement.
AGGGAAAAACTTGTCGTGCATCATTAAAATCAAAATAAGGGCTAAATTAAAAACATCAAAACTAAAACTAGAAGAAAAACATGATAATACATAAAACCTGGGCACTAACCGGGTACCAAGAAAATATAGCATCCAAAAACATAATGAAAATAGTATCCATAACATCATCCTCAAACAACATGCACAGAAATACTATGCACACAATAACAAAATAACACACATTCAAGGGCACCCCCAAATAAAAGAATACAGTGTCCTCACTTCATAGGTAAGAAATCAAGAGTAAGACGGGTCTCCATGTGTATGCATTAAGACCTCTCCTCTCCTTCCGACTAAACATCACAACCATCAACATCATTAGCTGACCACTCTACAAGGGCCTCATCCTTACTATCCAACCTTGGTAAAGGAAATTTATGATTGGGTTTGAGCACGTTGAGGATACCTTTCACCCCTTTCAACAGATTTTTGAATAACTTGTCTCTTCCTTTTTCTCTCTTCACCATCTTCTCATGCAAGTACTTGAGGTCCCTGTGAGAAGCAGCTAAGGCTAAATAGTCTCTCTCTAGATTCGCTATTATGTCACCCTGCTTCTGCTACTTTGCCATGTACTTCTCATAATCCAATTGTGCTATATATGAATGATGAGCAATGGAGGGCTGTCCTGATCCCTCAAGCAATCTGGACAATAGTTCCCTTACCCCTATATCTAAATAATGATGTCACTAAACTCATTAGCTGATGAGGATCTGTTAGATTTTCTGTCCTCTTGGGCTGACTAGACTGAGTCCATCTTCCTCTTCTTACTTTGACCTGGGGCACCTTTCCCTCTGAATTTAAGGGTGCATATGAGGGAGCATTGATGTACCCAAGTATCTGCAACATATTCCTCCACTTCTTCTCTTATTTAGGGCAATGCCAGCCTAGATTCAAGACACCATCTGAGCTCTTGTGCCTATGACAATGGTCATATAAGTGCATGGGGTGACTCTGCTATTGATGATGTTCAACGACAACCTGGCATCCAACTTAAAGTCATTCATCAAAATATCGAGCTTTGTGGTGGGCCAGGGAACTGATTTACTAGGACTCAAGATATTTTCCATCCAGGTCCTTGACTCGTATGCCTTGGCATAAAACTGCCTTATGTCAGAATTTGGGATCCCATAGACTGCATTAATCTGCTCTTCTCTGAAGTTTACTTGCTTACCCCTAATAGACATCATTAGATTTGTGAGAGAAACTACCATCATGTTTCAATAAAACTCACATACCCACTGCTCATTAGCATTGTAGGGTTCTAGGGAAAAGTATATCACCGGGTCGCAGTGAGTCTGAAGTGGAATTCTAGGAGCTTTTTGTAATACCCCCAAATATCCAAGCCAATATTAAAGACATGTACCAAGCTCATGCATAGTATATCCTCATTATTTTATAGTTTTATGAGTAGGTTATATGTATATTAAGCCATCAAATAACTCCCATCTATCAGACGAATCAAAACATTCCTTATCGATTGAATTCTTGAGAAGGATATTGATACAGTCAACTTCAGACGAGCATATATCTCATTATACTTGGAATTTTTGAGATTATGACCTATAAAAAGATAGATAATTGAATTATATTTCCAAAGATAACAATTTCTCCTAAATCCAATAACAGAGCAAATAGTTATTGATATTTTACTCCAGCATGTCAGGATGGAAACAGTGTGATGACATTCGTGGTAGCTTACCACATTTGTGACACCCTATCATGAAGGTCGTCAGGCTTAGGCAGAAACCAGCTCCTAAGTGAAGACATTTGTGGTAGCTTACAACATTTATGATGCCCTATCACAAAGGTCGTCAGCCTTAGGCAGAAACCAGCTCCTAAGTGACGACATTCTTTGTAGCTTACCATATTTATGATGCCCTATCATGAAGGTCGTCTGCCTTAGGTAGAAACCAGCTCCTAAGTGATGAAATTCATGGTAGATTACCACACTTGTGACTCCCTATCACGAAGGTCGTCAGCCTTAGGAAGAAACCAGCACCTAAGTGACAACATTCGTGACAGCTTACCATATTTGTGATGCCCTATCACGAAGGTCGTCAGCTATGATTCTTTAGTAACTGGGAATTTATTTCATAAGGGTATTTAAGTCATTTCCTTCACCTTCCATGACTTATAACCCTAAAGAGGCTTAATTTTTCCCATATTTTTCTTCATTTAAGCATCTCAAAAATCCTCTCTTACGCTCTCAACCACAAGATTAGGGTTTCCATCAAGCTTAACTTTTAAAACCAAGATTCAAGTCTTTTTTCAAGATAATTGACAATTAAGTTTTCCCAATCCAAGAACTTTCCAGAAAATCATCAAGGTTTTTTTTCTAAGGTATGCGTACTGTTCATTTATGGATCCAATCCCTTCATAATGCTCAAGAACCATGTTTTAAATATTATTTTGTAAACTTTTTGTGGTAATATGAGTATGTACATATTGACAATTACTGTTTAAGTTTCAATGTGATGTCTAATGTGTTTTCATGGAATATGTATGTTTGTTAATTAAAAACCATGAACTTTAGGTGGTTTAATATAGTGCAAGTATGAAACTCACCTATGCCTTAAAGAATGCATGCAAGGTGTTTGATATAATACTTAGGATGCTAGAAATTCATGTTTGTATGGTTCTATTATGTCTAAATGACAAGTCCATGTTAGCTATATACTTCAATATGAATCCAATGCTTTTCATGTGTTGCTGTTGTGGTGGTATGAAGCATGTAAGATAATGGAGATATATAATATGTACACGAAATATATCCATGCATTCCCTACAATGCTTAAGATGTTGAATAACTATATGAAATATAATATCCCCTACATATGATATTATGAATTGTGGACTCTAATCTTATGATCAAGTCATGTCATATGTGCCAGTTTCCTTCTATCGAGTCATAGGCGTATTCGTACCCAACAAATATAGCTCTGTGCCTAGAGCCATGTCATGTGCCACAATAAATCTCAGTCAAGCTACACTCTATAGAACTCAGTCAGTCATGCGACTCAGGAAACATCAGAAATCTCATGATCTCAGTTAACTCTCAGATAATAGTACTACTTTGTTAGTCAACGGATGTCAGTTATTCAGTCCATGTACAGCCAGTTGAATCATGTTCAGTCCCTTCAGATGGGAGTAGAAGTTAGCACCAAGTGAACCCAAGGAGAGGAACTCACCTTCCAGTTCAAGGTGTGATGCAGTCATCCTTGTGTTCCAGAACTATGTAGCCAATGTAGGTTGAGAAATCTTAACCTGTCAGATTAGGGTTGATGAGCTGGCTTAGCCTGTCATTTTAGGGTCCCTCCATTCTCACTTTGAGTACCTTCTAGATAAGGGTCACTCACAACTGTCCTTACCAGTGGCGCGGTATTAACACCTCTCTAGTTGGGGTAAAAATTGGACCCGAGCTTAGCCCTAATGGTAGACACGGGGCATGTCAGTTAAACAACTACCTCCCACAGTTTAAGAATCAGTCTCAGTAAAAGAACTCAGATAGGTCTTCATATTTTAGTTTATCAGGACTGTTAAATACAGTCAAACTCAATTACAGTACTGAACTCAAATAGTTCCACCAGATTCAGGATTGTCAGATATAGTCGCCCATGCTATCAGAATTTAATTATCAATCATGTTAGCCATCATTAAACCATGTATTAGCATACAGGACTAGCTATCATACACCCATGATTTCAGTTAATACATCTGCATGTTTGTACTCTTACGTTCATATCAGTCAGACAGTTAGCATAGTTCATGTATGTAAACTCTATTTATATTTAGCCTACCTCACTCGTATACTCAGTATATTCCCTCGTGCTGACACATTTGTGCTATGGTGCTTTCTTTTTATGTAACACCGTAGGTTCAGAGACACAAGCTCCAGATCAGCAGTAGCAGTAGCATTTCTAATCGCTGAGATTCACTGAGTTCTCTTCATTAAAGAATAATATGATTTGATTTATTTATTATTATTTTAGTCCGTTATCAGTTTATGGAGTTAGTTAAAGACATGTTCCTTCAACTCCTTATTCAAACAGTATTTAGAGGCTTTTAGATTCAGTATTTAGACTTATGTTCAGATTTGATTCAGTTTTTAGCTATTTTAGGTATTTTCACCCATATGGATATTATATGTTAACAGATTCTTTATTCAGTTGAACCTTATGGCCTACATTTTTATATTTTCCGCATTATTATGTTATATATATAGTGTACAAGGACAAATATTAGTCATGGGTTAGTTTGTGGTCCCTTGGGGTAATGAGCACCGTGTAGCATTCTGATTCTGAAAAATCGGGGTGTTACAAACTCGGTATCAGAGCCTAAGGTTCATTAGAGTCCTAGGAATTCTGAAAGATGCACCTAGTAGAGTCTTGTGCATGGGTGTGTTGCGCGCCACATTTATGTGCAGGAGGCTATAAGATGTTTTAGGAACAGTTTCCCTTCTTTCAGTATTTATGTCGTGCTAGTATGTATAATTTTAAGTTAGTCTCTCAGTATAATCCACGTCAGTAGATTTAGTCGAGTTAGAGATGACTGATTTTGATGTTATTCTCGGCATAGATTGGCTTCATTCCTGCTATGCCATAGTCGACTACAGAAATAGGATAGTTCATTTTTAGTTCCCGAATGAGCCCATCCTAGAGTGAAAGGGTAGCACTTCATCTTTCAGGGTGTCAGCTTGTTTCCTACCTTCGGGCAAGGAAAATAATTTCTAAGGGGTATGCGTATCATCTCATGCATGTTAAGGATTCTAGTTCCAAATTTCCTAGTGTCGAATCAGCCCCAATGGTTAATGAATATTCAGACGTCTTTCTCAAAGATCTTCCAGGCATTCCTCCTAAAAGAGAAATAGACTTTGGCATAGACCTTCTCCCGGATACTCAGCCTATTTCTATTTTGCCATATAGAATGGCACCAGCAGAACTCAAGGAAACTGAAAGATCAGTTGAAGGATCTCTTAGATAAGGGATTCATTAGGTCCAGTGTATCTATATAGGGTGCACCAGTCTTATTCATGTGCAAGAAAGACGGTTCTCTCAGAATGTGTATTGATTACCTTTAGCTCAAAAAAGTCACAGTCAAGAATAGGTACCCGCTGCCTAGGATAGACAACTTGTTTGCCAACTTCAGGGTGCCAGTTATTTCTCTAAGATAGACCTCAGATCAGGCTATCATCAGCTCAGAGTTAGAGAATGTGTCATTCTAAAGATAGCTTTTCGTACTTGGTATGGTCACTTTGAATTTCTAGCCATGTCCTTTGATCTTACCAATTCCCCTGCATCTTTCATGGACTTGATGAACCAGGTGTTCAATCAGTAATTGGACACATTCATCATAGTCTTCATAGATGATATTTTGGTCTATTCTTGCACAGATCGTGATCATTCAGACCATCTCATAATTGTTCTTCAGAATCTCAGGGATCAATGGTTGTTCGCCAAGTTTAGTAAGTGCAAATGTTGGCTAAGATTAGTAGCATTCCTTGTCCATATTATTTATGGTGATGTCATTAGAGTAGATCCGTAGAAAACTAAAGCGGTAAAAAACTGGCCTCGCCCTGTCTCTCTATCAGATATCAGGAGTTTCTTAGGTTTGGCTGGCTATTACCGATGGTTTGTTGATGGATTTTCTTCTATTACATCTCCTATGTCCAGATTGACTCAGAAGAAGGTCAAGTTTTAGTGGTCAAAACTTTGCGGGAAGAGTTTTTAGGAGTTGAAGACTCGACTCACCTTAGCTCTAATTTTAGCACTTCCCGATAGTTCTGATGGATTCGTAGTATACTGTAATGCATCCAAAGTAGGTTTAGGTTGTGTCCTCATGCATCATGTTAGAGTCATAGCCTACGCCTCCAGGCAGTTAAAGAACCATAAGAAGAATTATCCTACTTATGACCTTGAGTTAGAAGTAGTTGTCTTTGCCATAAAGATTTGGAGGAATTATTTACGCGGTGATCATATAGACGTCTTCACAGATCATAAGAGCCTTCAGTATGTCTTTTCCTAGAAAGATCTCAATCTTCGTCAGAGAAGGTGGTTAAAGCTCTTAAAGGATTATGACATGAGTGTCCTTTATCATCCTGGCAAGGCCAATGTAGTGGCAGACGCACTCAGTAGACTGTCCATGGGTAGCGTTTCCCATGTTGAGGATAGTAAGAAGAAATTAGCTTAGGAGATTCATTTGCTTGCCTGGCTAGGCATTCGCTTAGTCGACTCTTCATAGGATGGTGTATGTGTTCAGAGTAGTTCAGAGTCATCTCTAGTTTCCGAGGTGAAAGAGAAGAAAGACAGGGATCCTAGCTTTTTCAAGCTAAAAGAGTCAGTTCAGAGTCAGGAAGTAGAGGTTTTCTCCCAAGGGGGAGATTGTGTTCTTTGTTGTAAGGGTCGTCTGTGTGTTCCCGGTGTAGATGACTTGAGGCAGCAAATTCTTGTAGAAGCACATGGTGCATGATACTCTATTCATCCAGGGGCCACTAAGATGTACCGCGATTTGTGAGAGATCTATTGGTGGATTGGGATAAAGAGGGACGTTGTAGAGTTTGTGGCTAAGTGCTCTACATGTCAGCAGGTTAAGATAGAGCATCAGAAACCTAGTGGTTTTATGTAGGAGTTCACTATTCCTACTTAGAAGTGGGAAGAAGTGAACATGGACTTCATGATGGTTTTGCCTAGAACATATCATCAGAATGATTCAGTTTGGGTCATTGTAGATTGAATGACCAAGTCAGCTTATTTCCCTTGGTTCGTACCTCTTACTCAGCTGAGGATTATGCCAAACTCTATATTAGGGAGTTTGTTAGATTACACGATGTTCCACTATCTATTATCTCAGATAAAGGTACCCAGTTTACCTCTCACTTCTGGAAAGCATTCCAAAAGGGTCTTGGTACCCAAGTTCATCTCAATATAGCATTTCATCCTCAGATGGACAAGCATAAAAGACCATCCAGACTCTAGAAGATATGCTAAGGGCGTGTACAACTGATTTCAAGGGAAGCTGGGAAGACCACTTGCCTTTGATTGAGTTTGCATACAACAACAACTATTACTCCAGCATTCAGATGGCTCTATTCAAAGCCTCTATGGTAGGAGATGCAGGTCTCCGATCGATTGGTTCAAAGTTAGTGAGTGATAACGCTCAATCTACAGCTCTCGTGGGAGTGTAAAGCGGTCGTTAGCAAATATAGAACCCAACCTGGGTTGGGTATCGATCCCACAGAGAATAGCTTGGCCAACAAGCAAGAGAAATTACTAGACTTTTAGTGCAAGTTTCGTAGGAAAGGGGGGATTGTAGTATGTAACCAAAACAAGAATGTAAGAACTGAAAATAGCAAAATAAAGAGAGATTGTCACGTGTGTTGTAAACAATGAGAATTGAGGCGTTGGGGTTATGTCCACCTTCTGAGGTATACGTCTCTATTGGCTATGAGTGTGTAGAGTCTTGACATGTAATTGCTTATAGAGAATTGTAGTCGATGGTAAATCCAAGCGTCTCTCGACCTAAACAAGGACTATTTCACTTTAACTCTCTCGAGCTTAAAGCGTGACTAACGGTACGAATTCTCCAAGAAGTTAGTCCAGGTACGGCACTAGCTTTTTAATAGGAAAGGGTGTCCTACTACCTTGACATTATCTCTTTTCCAGACAAATAACTTTTCTCTCGAACAAGTCAGATGTTAGACTGGCGTTGGTCTATGCGTCTTCTTTTCTAGACAAATAACCTTTCTCTCGAACAGGTTAGATGTTAGAATGGCGTGTTCTTGTGTTTGAACCGCAAAGAATGTAGATTTAAGATGAAGAGAATAATGATATAAGCAATATACTTGTCTTGAACTCACAAACTCATAGCTATAGATAGTAACTCATTCGGCTTCCATAACCCCAACTAAGAGATTTAGTTACCCATGAATGCGAAGGATATCACGTTTTGCATGGTGGATGGCGTGAATAGTAGGTGTTTGGCGTGTGGTTTTAGTGATTCCGTAGCAAGTAACGATTCTCTTGTTGTGGAATTTAAGAGTAGAAGAATGAAGAATTGAGAATGGGTTGTAGGAAGATGTCTTAATTGTAAGGAGATGAATGAATTGTCAGAATGTCTCCTCCCTTTCCTAAATCTCTAACATGATAGGGTATTTATAATACTCCTATCCTACTCCTACTAAACTAATAAAATAAATAACCAAATCCTAATATACTAATGAAATCCTTGACCCAATTGTACTAGGGTAAGGTTACAAAATTATAATCCAAATAGAATGATGAAACACATAACCTAATTGCACTAGGTTAATGTATTATGGCAAAAATCCAGCTTTGTGTCTGTAAGTCCCAAAGTCTTCAGAAATGCTGTTTTAGCCCGGGACAGATTTTCCATGCAGCAGATTTAGTCCTTTATGCGTCCAGCTCCTTTCCATCTCGTTTGTGAGCTTTCTTTTGCGTCAAGTAAGCCATAAATTGCTGTATTTTGCATCATTTATACCTGAAACTTTCCTAATCACATTTGTTAGCTCATTTACAGGAAAAAGGACTAAAAGTGTACGAAATAGATAATTAGTTCTCGAAACTAGGCTAAAATATGGGCAAAATATATTGATATAGGCGCGTAATTTCGCCTATCATCAGTGAGACCGTAGTTATAGGGCTTGACTTAATATTCAATACCTTAGAGAAAGTTTAGTTAATCAGAGAAAGACTCCGAGCTGTTCAGAGCCAACAGAAGTCTTATGCGGATGTTCGTAGAAAGGATCTTGAATTTGAGGTCGATGACTATGTCTATCTCAAGATATCTCCCATGAAGGGATTGAAGAGATTCGGCAAGAAGGAAAAGCTCAGTCCCCGATATGTTGGTCCCTTCAGGATTTTCAGTCGCTTTGGTAAGGTAGCCTATAAGCTCGAATTTCCTTCAGATCTAGCCTCAGTTCATCTAGTCTTCCATGTCTCTATGCTCAAGAAGTGCATAGGTGACCCAGTAGTTGTAGTCCCTATTCAGAGCGTTGATATTCAGAATAGCCTCTCTTATGAAGAGATTCCAATTGAAATCCTCGACTATCAGACTCATAGATTGAGGAACAAAAAATTCCCTCTAGTCAAGGTTTTTTAGCAAAATCAGTCCATGGAGGGAGCTACTTGGGAAGCAGAAGCAGACATGCGTACCAAGTACCCTCATATTTTCTCTGATAATTTAGACTTAGCTCAAGATAACCATTTTATGTAAGCTTATTCAATTACATGTTCAAAATTCCAGTATAAAATTGGTATCAAGTATCAGTGCATAGCTTATCATGCATTCCTGAGTTCAGCTTATCAGTCATACATCAGATATGCATGTTCAGTTGGGCTATATTCAGTTTAAAATTCAATTCAGTCCTAAAATCATGTGCCAGTTGAGCATGATCAGTGTATGCATCATTTATCTTTTCTCCCCTCTCAAGCAGACATCATTCAAGGATGAATGTTTCCAAGGGGGAGATATTGTAATACCCCAAAAAATCCAAACCAATATTAGAGCCATGTACCAAGCTCATTCATAGTACATAATGGTTTTTTTATTGTTTTATGAGTAGGTTAGATGTATATTAAGGCTTCAAATAACTCCCATCTATTAGACGAATCAAAACATTCCTTACCGGTTGAAATCTTGAAAAGGATATTAGTATAGTCAACTTCAAACGATCATATCTCTCATTATACTTAGAATTTGTGAGATCATGACCTATCAATAGATATATAATTGAATTATCATTCCAAAGATACCAATTTCGCTAAAATTCAATATTGAAGAAAAGAGTTATTCCTATTTTACTCTAGCATGTCTGGCTAGAAATAGCGTGACGACATTGGTGGTAGCTTAACATATTTGTGATGCCTAATCACGAACGTCGTCAGCCTTAGGAAGAAACCAGCTCCTAAGTGACGACATTCATGGTATCTTACCACATTTGTGACGCCCTATCACGAAGGTCGTCAGCCTTAGGAAGAAACCAGCTCCTAAATGACGACATTCATGGTAGCTTACCACACTTGTGACGCCCTATCATAAAGGTCGTTAGCCATAGGAAGAAACTAGATCCTAAGTGACGACATTCGTGACAGCTTACCGCATTTGTGACACCCTATCACGAAGGTCGTCAGCTATAATTTTTCAGCAACTGGGAATTTATTTCATAAGGGTATTTTGGTCATTTCCTTCACCTTCTACGACTTATAACCCTAAAGAGGCATAATTTTTTCCATTTTTTTCTTCAGTTAAGCATCTCAAAACCCTCTCTTATGCTCTTAACCACAAGATTAGGGTTTTCATCAAACTCAGCTCTCAAAAGCAAGATTCAAGCCTTTTTCCAAGAAAATTGAGAATTAAGTTTTCCCAATCCAAGAACTCTCTAGAAAATTAACAAGGTTTCCTTTCTAAGGTATACGTAGTGTTCATCTATGGATCCAATCCATTTATAGAGTAAAAAAACCATGTTTTAAATATTATTTTGTCAAATTTTTATGGTGATATGAGTATGTACATATTGACGATTGTTGTTTAAGTTTAAATGTGATGTGTAAAGGTGTTTTCATGGAATATATATGTTTGTTAATTGAAAACCATGAACTTTAGGTGGTTTGATATGGTGCGAGTATGAAACTCGTCTATGCCTTAAAGAATGCATGCAAGGTGTTTGATAAAATGCTTAGGATGCAAGAAATTCATGTTTGTATGGTTCTATGATGTCTAAATGACAAGTCCATGTTAGCTATATACTTCAATATGAATCCCATGCTTTTCATGTGCTGCTATTGTGGTGGTATGAAACATGTATGATAATGGAGATATACAATATGTACACGAAATATATCCATGCATTCCCTACAATGTTTAAGATGTTGAATAACTATATGAAATATGATATCCCCTACTTATGATATTTTGAATTGTGGACTCTAATCTTGTGTGCCAGTTTCCTTTTATCGAGTCCTGGGGGTATTCATACCCTAAAAATATAGTTGTGACCTAGAGCCATGTCATGTGCCAGGATAAATTTCAGTCAAGCTATACTCTATAGAACTCAGTCAGTCTTGTGACTCAGGAAACATAAAAAATCGCATGATCTCAGTTAACTCTCGGATAATAGTACTACTGCATTAGTCAACGGATGTCAGTTATTCAGTCCATGTACAACCATTTTAATCATATTCAGTCCCTTCAGATAGGAGTAGAAGTTAGCATCGAGTGAACCCAAGAATGGGAACTCACCTGCGAGTTCAGGGTATGATTCTTAGTAGTCATCCTTGTGTTTCAGAACTACATAGCCAGCGTAGGTTGACACATCTTAACCTGTCAGATTTGGGTTGATCTGGTGGCTTAACCTATCAGTTTAGTGTCCCACCGTTCTTATTTTGAGTACCTGCCAAATAAGGGTCACTCATAACTGTCCTTACTAGTGGCGTGGTATTGACACCCCTCCAGTTGGGGCAGAGATTGGATCCCAGCTTAGCTATAATGGTACACATAGGGCATGTCGGTTAAACAACTACCTTCTACAGTTTTAGAATTAGTCTCAGTAAAACAACTAAGATAGGTCTTTAGATTTCAGTATATCAGGACTATCAGATACAATCAGACTCAGTTACAGTATGGAACTCAGATAGTTCCATCAGATTCAGGATTGTTAGATACAATCGCCCATCTTATCAAAATTTCAGTATCATTCATGTTAGCCATCAGTAAACCATGTATTAGCATACAGGACTAGCTATCATACACCCATGATTTCAGTTACTATGTATGCATATTTGTACTCTTACGTTCATATCAGTAAGACAATTAGAATTGTTCATGCATATAAACCTTATTTATATTTAGCTACCTCACTCGTATACTCAGTACATTCTCTCATACTGACGCATTTGTACTATGGTGCTTTCTTTTCATATTACACCATAGGTTCAGAGACACAAGCTCCAGATCAGCAGTAGCAATAGTATTTCTAGTCGCAGATATTCAGTGAGTCCTCTTCTTCAAGGACAATATGATTTGATTTACTCATTATTATTTTAGTTTGTTATCAGTTGACGAATTTAGTTAGAGATATGTTCTTTCAACTCCTTATTCAGATTGTACTTAGAGGCTTTCAGATTCAGTATTCAGACTTATGTTCAGATTTGATTTAGTTTTCAGCTGTTTTGGGTATCTGTCACCCATATGGATATTATATTTTGATAGATTCTTTATTCAGTTGAACTTTATGGCCTACATGTTCACTTTTTCCGCATTATTATGTTATATATCCAGTGTACAGGTACAACTATCAGTCATGGGTTAGCTTGTGGTCCCTCAGGGTCATGAGCATCGTGTAGCATTCTGATTCAGAAAAATTGGGGCGTTACACTTTTCCTCCACCTTGTCTAAGATATAAACCCATTTAGGGAATAGTTTTGTTCTATGGAATTCCTCATAGTAGAGGTATTGGCATTGTGCGGCCATGAATCTGGTGTCATCAAAATCTCCCTTCTTTGAGGCTGAGAACCTATAAGCAATGCAGCTTAGACCAACATTAGTATTGTCATACCAAAAACATTCTAGTGTTATGGATGTTTTTGGGGCATTAAAGGATGTGTAGAACTTTTGAGATCTGCCAAAAAATTTCCTCAGGTATGGCGATTGCGGAGTATTGACCACAATTACGGTGTCGCGATCATGGTACTTAAGCCCATACATGCCAGTTTTTGCACTTCAGTTCAAGCACTTTTTTAATCCCACTTTTTGTTTCTACTAGGCATGTCTACAGTGTAATCATAGAATTTATGCCTAGGTTGTGTGATCATAACCCCTAAATTCCAAGGAATTGAACATGGAATTTATAGGGACATTTAATCAAAAATATGGTATACACTTCAATTTAAGTGGTTTAAGGATTAATTTTGGGTACACCATTTGTGTATACACCAACTATAATAACTAACCATACAACAACCATCAACAAGTATGCATTTGGCCATGAAAATTGTGTTTCAAGACTTTACCTAAACTACAAGTTATAAGCGTGTAATTGTATTCAAATCAAAAGAGTTGAGACAACTTACAAGATTCAATGATGCACGGGATGAATTGACACTTTAATATGCAATGTAATGCCAAAATTGGAGAGAATTTTGAGAGAAATTAAAAGAGGAGCATGGATGACAGTGGCATTCGAATGGTCATTTAAATTGATTTGACCATGATCTCAGCCCTAGTTATGCGATTGCGATTATGTGGCATCCACGATCGTGGTGGCACGGACCATAATTGTGGTAATTCAGACCAAATGATCGGAGTTTCTGCACTTCTTATTCAGTCTAAATTGCCAATTTCACATGTTCCCTTTTCAAATTCAACAAAAATTCTCCTTAGGCACCAATATTTCACGGATTGTGCATGCATAAAAAATGAAATCTACTCTACGATGCGTAAATAAAAAGGATACGAGCCTCTTTTCATGGAGTGATGGGTTGCCTCCTATCTAGCGCTTAGTTTAATATCGCAACACAACACCTTCACCACTTCCTTTTATGTTTCCACTTAGAAGATTTGAATCTCCTTTCTAACTTTTGTTCAACATGCAATGAGCATTAGAGGGATAGAAGATTAAAATCTTCCTAGATGAAACTTGGAAGATTTGAGGACATGGCGAGAAAGCTTTGATGTCGCTATTTTGAGGACTTAAACCTTTTACCCAATTTGATATCAAATTTCTGAATTAATTTTTTTGGGAAAAGGTAAGGAAATCAACAGGTCAATTGTTGTGCATTGAGAATTGTGTTCCTTGGTCTTTGATAGATGAGGTTCTATATGCTCCTTTGGAATATCAAATTCCAAAATATAGGGATAGTCCTTCTTCCCCCCCCCCCTCCAATCCATTATTTGCCTATGTAGATGGATTATTATCACATCCTCCAAACATAATGTTGAGAAGTGGTTTGAGTGACATACAAACCCCAATGTTGGAATAGCCTCATCCAAAGCATATTTACCCCAAAATGAGCTAGAACCATCACAAGAGATTTGATTTGATTCTTCTTTTGACTCTAGTATCATTTTCTTTAATCTGGCCTCTTCTTCTTTATATGACATAGTTGATTGGGAAGTTACTAAGGATTTTTTGCTACCAATCCCATCATCATAGCTTGATTTCTCTTCTTGACAAACCTCCTCTTGGGAAATAGGCATGGTTGTGAGATTTGAAAGAGTTATATCCTTGCTCAATTCCCTTACCTTGACATTTGCCCCTACGAATACCCCGTAGGATTGATGCAAGTCTTGCACATTCTCCTCGGTTATAGTGACCTAATCCAAAATGTTTTGAAGCATTTCTCCAAGGCCAATGGGTCCGGTTTGTTGCTCCTCCTCCTTCTTATTATAAGACCTATCATTCTCATAAGAATAACTAGCAATTTTGTTAGTATAATAAGGGGAGGGGGAATTCGGACAATCGTCCCAATGTCTATCTCAACACTACATAATGAGCACCTATATTCTATAGGATTTAGATGGTGAGTCCATCTATTCCCAGAGAGTATAGTTACAATCTCTCCTGAAATGTGGTCCATCAAAGATTGGACATAAGTCGTCATGATAGGATTCCTAGCTACAAATATCATATTTGTTAGAAGATTCCATAAAGAAAAATAAAAAAATAAAAAAAATTTACCTTAAAAGAAAAATCACAAAAAAATATGTTCAAGCTTGAATTCAAGCGACTAATTAAAATTTTAAACTAACTTAATATGCCAAATTGTTCCCCAACAACGACGCCATTTATGATAACACTCAACTTACATGTGAATTTAAGTGCAAGGCGGTTGTGAACAATATATTTACCCAACTTTGGAGTCGGGGTCGAATCCACGAGGACTAATGTGAGTGAAAATCAAGTTACTTCCAAATAATATATACAAGTTAAATCCAAACCAATGTTACTAGAAGGTAAAAATGGGGGTGATAGGTATCTAAATTAATTATTCTTTTTGGATTTTTTCTTGTATAAATTTGGGGCTAAGAATCATCAGAGTTTTAACAGGTATGCACGGATCTTGGTATTATGCACTACTAAGGCACTGATATGTAGGTGTTAGTAATAAACTTAGGTAGGTTTGCTTATAGATTTTGATGCTAGTCTTTCAAAAAAACACTAAAATTTCACCCATTGATTCTTTTGAATACCTAATAGGTGTGTTCAAGAATTGGTAACCACAAGGAATACCTATTTCTAGGATAATACCCATGGTATAGTCAACCTCACATTCACCCTTATGTCTAATATAGTGAAAATTTAGCAAACTACATACAATTGTCTATCATTTCTTTAGTATTCACATCCCTCTTTCAAGGTTGATATGGATTCCTAAACTTCACCTAAAACCCTTCTTTTGAAGATGGCTTCAGGTTTTCTAGAGCATGGAGCCTTCACTCATTATACGTATTTGGGGATTTCACCCATCAAATCCCAACCAAGTTAGCATAGCAATGATAAAAAAACATAAACATAAACTACTAAATAGAAGTTAATCAATAACAACCCATACACACTTTATCCCCTATTCACACATAACCCCAAAAGGGAGATCTAGCTACACATTAGATAAATAATCATAGGTATACACATAATCTCCGTTGAAGTGATTTATTGAATTTTAAGTGAATGTTACTTCAAACTTGTCACTCCCACAAATAAACAATGGAAGTGAGCTAATCTTCCACTTAGAAAGTCTCCAATGTCTTCTTGACCTAAAAATTTTACAGTATTTTCTTCAACAAAAATAGAGGCTATCAATTCAAGAGCTAAACCTAAAAATTTGGGAAGATGGAATATGATACATGATTCTAGGGTTTGAGTCTTTTTTCCAAAATTGGGATCAGCCACGTGTATTTCCAATTTTGCCCTTGGGCTGATTTCTTTTGCTAAGCCGTGATTGCACGAGTTTGGCTGTAAATATAGTTATGCAACCATGGGTAACTTCAATAATTGTGGTTGAATGATTTTAGCTTGACTGTCACGATCATGGTACCGAATCAATAATGGAATGCCCAACAATAACAGATTCAAGAAAACCAGACCGTATCCCAGACTAGCAATGTGGAAGAGATAATTAAACAAATTATGGATACTCAAGCTCAATTGGTATCAGATATAAAGAGCTAAAAAGCAGCTATAAGGAGTTTGGAGTCGCAAATAGGGCAGATTTTACACAAGCACAAACTCCTAGGCCTCAAGGTAGTTTTCCAAGAGATACTAAAAATCTTAAAAAAGTAATTGCAATAACTTTGAGGAGGGGAAAAGAGAAGAACAGAGAACTTCCAATGAAAACTAAGGAGGTATATGCAGAGTTGACTTCTCAATCGATAGATTACAAAGATACTAAAAATTTAAGAAAGTTTGAGTACTCAAAAACAAAAGTTACTAAACAGATGGATGAGATACCACCATTACCTTTCCTATAGAGTCATATAAAAGCAAAGAAGCATGCATGCTTCCAGAAGTTCTTTGACATGTTCAGTGAGTTGCACATTAACTTACCTTTTTTAGATGTTTTGCTGGGAATGCGCAAGTACACTAGGTACTTGAAGGATAGGGTTTCTACTAAAATTAAGCTACAAGATATGGAGGAGGTAGCACTCAATGAGGAGTGTAACTCATTTGTGACACAAAAGATGCCCAAATAGCTCAAGAACCCTGGGAAGTTCACTCTCCCCATTCAAATTAAGAATAGTGAGGTGGTACACACACTTAGTGACTTAGGGGTAAGCATAAATTTAATGACCCTTTCGTTGTTCAACACTTTGTCATCGGGGAATCCAATACCGAGATCTATGTTACTGCAGCTGGTAAATAGTACCAAAGCTCATCCTGAAGGAGTCATAGAGAATATTGTCATCAAGTTTAGTAAGTTTATTATTCCTGTTGACTTTATTGTTGTAGATTTTTAGGTAGATAAAAGAGTACCAGTCTCTTAGGAAGTCTGTTCTTGGTGACAGGAGGAGCTTTGATAGATGTGAAAGATGGAATGCTCAAAATGAGGCTGGAGGATAAAGAGGCAATTTTCAATATGTACAAACTGCTTAACACACTATACCACTATAAATATTTATGCATGATTACAGTGATTGAAGGGGATAAGTATGGGGTGGTGGAGTATGTTTTAGAAAAAACCTTTTTGGACTTCCCCATTGAGCAGCCTAAGCTTTCAATACCTCATCCTAATATGATGCAAATTGATGAGTCTAAACAGGCTAAGGTTGAGAAAAATGACGACCTCGAGAGTTCACAATCAAGAGGTCAAAAACAAATAAGAAAATGGCCTCCATGTAAGAGAAAAAGTATGAAGGAATATGGATAAGTCATAGATTGGGTCGTACCATGAAACTAAATCATGCGTTGCTTAGGAGGCAACCCAAGATAAGGTACGTTTGATTTTTAGTATTTTAGTTTTTACTTCACTAGTTTTTGTTTTTATTGAGTCACAAGTTGATAGGAATTATGAATATTAGAAGACCTAAGCTAAGGAGCTTGAAAAAGACTGAGTGTAGGGTCCCCCAGTCCCTCATGATGTTTAAACATGCTACTGGATAGGCCTAGAGGCATCAAGGAGTTATAATTTGATCCAAAGAGCTCCTAAGCGCTTTAGTTATAATCTAATTAAGTACGGATTTGGAAACTTAAGAGGATAAAAAGTGAAAGTGAAGCCCTAAAGTAATGGGTAATGGTTTGTAAAGTTGATGTGCAATGAAATCCGGTGGCTTGTCATGATAATCCCGCATCGTGGAGCTAGACGCATAAAACTATCCCCATATCGTGGTGAGAATCATAAAGTGATAGGAAATACTCCTACCACATTGTATGTGAATAAGATTAATGATATGGGGTAAAATAAAAGATATGTGAAGGTAGTAGAGGTGAGAGTTGGTTGTTAAAGGTTGATCATAATTGTATAATGTGATGTATGAAAGCGCTTAGGGAAGAGAGTCACTATTACTTACCAAAATAGATCCTACCCATCTCTTAGCTACATTACAACCATTAAAGACATATTTGATCCAAAGCTTTACATTCTGATATTAGTTGAGTACTACACTAAGGGTAAGCCTATCGTTTATTATTTATAACTTGTGAATTCTTTGTGAGAGTGAGCTTAATTTGATTCTTGTACCTAATAGGTGAAAATTAGCATTTATATGACTGATTATGGGTAACTCTCTTTTTGTGAGGGCACATGTCTGATGAATGTTGAGTGAATTATATGATGTCTTTAATTGAATGATAAGTATGAGCTTTCCAAATAGGTGAGTTAACTCTTGAGATTAAGATATTTTGGAGTAGTGTTCTTGAACTTTCAATTGTGTATAGAACATGCTTTGTATAGAAACATGCATTCTGTGTAGTCAGTATAGTGCAAGCATGAGTGTCTTGCTTATACTAGACATATGGAGTCATCTCATCTTATAATACTTAGATTAAGTAGTTGTTCGAGGATGAATAAGGCTTTAAGTGTGGGGTGATAATCTGAGGTATATTTATGCACTTTAGTGTTGTTATATTAGCTTATTTAGCCTTACTTGAGTGAAATTCATATTCTTTATGTGTTAATAATTATATAAATAAGCATATAACTATTTAGGTATCTAATTACAATGTTTAAAGGTGTTTTCAAACAAGTTTGGGGACCAAAGCAAAGGCCCTAGGGTGCTTTCCATACATGGTTGGCTTTATAATGGACCCAAAATAGTGTTTATTTGCAATAAGGGTGTGTCGTGCAGTTAGACACACAATATTATCCCCACGATGCAGCCTAGTGCAAAAATGCGATAGTTTTGTCCTTCTATAAATAAGACACTTGTTCTTGATGTTATCTACCTTGGATGACTTTGAAACTTGGAGAGGGTCTGGAAAACACTAAATTAGGGTTTTGTCTATTCACTTTAGATTTCTAATGGATTTTATCATGTATTCATATATCTTGATAACGGTTATGTCTATTAGCGGCTAAAAGCCCCCTTTCCGGGGTTAAAGCTAAGAACATGATTTCTATTGCTTTGAATTTAATTGGGTTTGTTTTTTTATCATATGTTTTTGTTTATTTACCATTTTTATCATTATAGTAAGGATTCTCTACCCTTGGGATATACTTATTGTCATCTTTATGTATTCGAGGGGAGGAATAAGATGATAGAACACGGGGGTAAGTAGAGTAACGTTCTTAATCCTTTATGAAATAAGAAATTTTAATTAGCATCTAGGATAGGGATATACCTAGAATCCTTGCTTGGTTCACTACAGGATGAAATATAAATGCGTTTAGCTTGGTGCTTATATCCTAGCTCAACGATGTAGTTTTGGGTCTGAGTTAGATAGGTGGTTAGAGGTCGGGATACCATGATCATAAAATCAACCCTGTGAATCATCAACCAAGATAAATAACTTAACAAATGAAGTTTGAAAGCATAGTATGAATGTTTTTAGTTCTTTAATCCCGGGTCTTTAATCACCGATTGTCGAAAGTCATTACTTTAATGCGTTATTTAATTTACTTTTAGCTATAACTATCCAACACTCTCTTTGTTACGTTGCATTAATTAATCTCAATAGTTCAACTAGAATTGTGTAATTGTTTAACACAAGTCTCTGTGGTATTGATTTTCGACTTTAGTTAAGGCCACTTTATTACTTGGTTAGACCATGTACAATTGCACGTGCGCTTGGGCGCAACACCTACCATATAACTAACAACTAGAATTTGCACCAAATTATCACGATCCCAGGCATAATTTTCCCTTACAAAAGCATAATCCTAAGATTTGTTTCTAATTGTTTACTCTCTAATTATTCAGAGCCCTGAGTTAGTCCTTTAGAAGTCCAAAAATAATAATATCTTTGAAATGTTTAAAATCCCCAAATTATTTGTATCTTAGGTTTGAGTTTAGCAAGTAACTTCAATATGGAACTTATTTATTTGCCACCCAAATTGTTCCTCGTGGATTTGACCTCGACTTAAAGTTGGGTAATTATATTAACGACGATCGCCTTGCACTTAATATTGACGTGTAAGTTGAGCGTTATCAGTATATTGTGGTAGATTCCAAATATAGTAACCAACCTCAGTTTGGGGTCAAACCCACATGGAATACACTGAACAGTCTCTCAAACTTGAAAGAATCCATGAGCAGTGCATAAAATTAAATGTGGGGAATTGGAAATAAATGGCACCAAGTGGCAAAACTTGAATTCTTGAGTTTGTAAGCAATGGAAGATGAATAATAGGACTGTGTTTTCCCTGCCTTCACAACTACATAAGATTATCTTGTTCGATCCACCTAACCTACTACACTACATGTAAATTTGACAAGCTCTATACTATCAACCATCTTGTGAACGCATTGATAGGTCTCACCCTTTACCTTTTAAGTCTCGAGGTGTCTCCTTGTCGTCTCGTTTCTATAACCATAGTACAACTCTCAGCTTTTGAGTCTTGAGTTGATTAGATGAGGGTTGATAGCCTCAAATCACTGTTGAAACCTTATTTTCCCAATATCAAACTCCATTGTGAGGACGTTCTTGAATACAAGCGATTCCCAAGCTTCTGCAATAGCTTGGGTACAATAACTATAAAGAAGATTGGAATACATAAAACTAAGTAGAATAGATAAATCTCCCATTTCCCTTATGTAGCTAATTCGCCAGCGTTCCCACAACCCTTGTTAAGGAATTTAGCCGCTCATGTTTATGCAACAATCCATGGAAATCAATGAAGAAGATATGTAATTACTTGCACCATAATGAAAGATTAAAATTAAAATTCTCCAATTGAATGCGAAACCAAAATATCAAGAACAAAATATCAATGATCAAAATACGTGAAAGGATCAAAAGTATTATAAAAGTGCATAAAATCAAAAGTATTATAAAAGTGCATAACATAATAATGAATTAACCCTAAGGTACATATAGTAGTTTAAAATAACAAGGAAATACTAATTAAAATAGACTACGAAAATTAAGTCGGCAGTGGTGATGCCTTTTGCTACGAATTGTTGGGTCTCTTTACGACTCGCTGCCTAAGGTCCTATCTTTCTTTTTGGCTTCAGTGTCCATGACTCTTTTAGTCACCTTACGAGTCATAGTTTGTTACTTATACACTCTAACATCTCCCCTCATTTAGGTTACTTGGTTTTGTTGTCTTTATAATTCTTCATAACGAGTCATAGCCTTCAATGAATTCAATTATGGACCTTAGCATAGCACACTATTTTCTTTAATGGTGCATACTACGGCCCATATTTACTCCGTATAAGTCAAGATCATTTGGTGCTTAGCTCTTCCAACATAGCTTTATTCACTGCCATCCTTACGAGTTGGAATACGAGTCATATAGTGTCTTGATGACTCATAGCTTGACCAATACTTCAACTTTTACAGAAACATTTCTTAAAATTTGTACATCAAGCTTCTTCCTACCTAATTTCCCTCCAATAATGCAATAAACACATCATATACACCAAAAAAACCTATTTCTAAACATAAATTCTTTGTTTTAAGTATCAAATGTGCCATGTTTCCAAGGCACATCAATACATAAAAATGAAAAGGTAAATGCAGGAAATAATATCACACCTATCATGTGGAATCTGCAATCAAATGCTTGGCGGATCTACTTAAGAATAAATCTGAATGAGTCCAAACTAGGACTGGCTGAATCATTAACTGAGGTGCTAAGTGCACCATCTCTAACTAAAGGTGCCAAAAAATCACAAGGCTAATCTGAATAAGCTGAATGACTAGTAATTCCTATGTGGGGGCCACTCTTTGGACCAATGTCCCATCTCACCACAAACAAATAAGCTCCCAGATTACTTTGAAGTTCTGTACACTCTGATCTAGAATGATCACCATGACTAATCTGAGAGTCACCTATAATCAGAAATGCTACATGCATAGAATCGATAGGCTATAAGTGAAGCTGACCTCCACCAGAAGGATCCTCACTCCTGGATGAAATAATAATAACATTATACCAATGGGATGGTATCTTACCGCTACCTCTATAAATCTTAATGCACACTCTCTCTATGACCCTCGCATATTCAACAACATAAGAAAAAGAAAACCTAACTACCATTAAGTGCTCCAATGCCATGTTGCGTGGCAATGCTAATCCTCTAATAAATCCACGCACCATGTCTAGCTCAAAATAATATAGCATAGGAATATTCTTGGCCCACTCAAGAAACCCAATCTCATACTTTGAAACTAGTAAAGACCCCTAATGAACACCAATAGACCCAACTTCGGTCAGAGAATTTCTTGATGAACTAAATGTCATCCTTAGCTATGAGGTATCCATAATTAGACTAGGGATGCCCAATGCTGAACCTTGAAGGGTTTAAGTAGTCACAAGCTCTACTAGAGCCTGAACTATCCTTAAATCCTTCGGCTAATACTAAATATCTTTGATATTTACCTCTGACTCTCTAGTACGATGCTATGCTATATCTATAATTTTCATCCGTATATATTAACCATCTTTTATAATCCATTTAGGACAAAATATAGGCAAAGAATAGGCTTGAGGCTCTTTGCATTACAGATATATGACACAGAGTCAAGAAATAAATTTTGTAAGAATACCCTTTAGCCTCCTGAAGATAGGTTATGGACATCTCCGCACTGATCTGTAGGACTCTTTTAAACACTTAACACTTGTACCAATACACAAGTGAATCTAGCTCTGATACCAATATATTATTACCTAATTTCTCATATCATGATAGTGCCTACTAAACCAGCAGTCAGGACAATCCCGTAGTCTGGAACTGCAAGTAATAGACTATCAAAAGAATAAAGGAAAGAATGCACAATATATGTATAAGAGACTAACATACATAAGATAATCCAAAAAACTAGTGAAATTAGTATAAGATCTTGTAGCATAATAAGGATACAAATGATATACTAAATAAATATACAGATATAACTATCTCTAAATAAAATATAGAGATTAGTCTAGTACATAAGAAGGAAGAAAGTAATAGTCTGAATGTTAGGAGCTCAATCTAGGTCTTCAAAATATAGTTGCTAAGCAGAACACACACAACAATGGCGATAAACCCTACTATGATCTGTAGGATACAAAAGTGTAGTATGAGTTAAAAACATGTGGTATTGAGTAGCCATCTACCGACTGAGCTCCAAAGGTAATGTAGATATATACAATATATAAACAGGAATAGATTTTAAACCCAAATATCCAGCAACCATATAATAAAGCTAGTAAGATAGTAAGGGCAAGCTATCCTACTCATATCCAAATACTTAACGTAATAAGGCTAAAGAAGTATTAAGGATGAACTATCTTATACCAACCATACTTAGAAATCTCAACACTATATCGTATATCACCAGCTAATATATGAATAAAGGGTGAAAGAATGATATATAATAACATACATGGCAAAGGAATGAATATACAATCTGAATAGCTAAAGGAAAGAAAGGATATATAGTAATACCATTGCTACATATAAATAGATAGATATATATATATGTATAAATGATGTCAATTCAAGGTATTACTTAAGTCATCAGACTAACATCTTAAGACTTCATAATTATAGCAAGAACTAGTACTAGTATACTCAGGATTTCTAATCCATTTGTCTAATCATGAGATAATCATGCTTAATAATATAATCCCAAGGTAAAAGATCCAAAAATCATACCTCAAATCTCAATACCGGATCATTAGCCAAGTTGCCGCCACAAATTAGCCATAAAAATAACCATAATAATAACAATAGAAATAACAATGAGAATGCGAGTAACCGACTAGCCCAGACAAACAATACCTAATTAAGCCTTTCACAAATCCCCACCACCCAACGGTTAAAAGGTTCAGTCAACATATAACACACCACAAGCCATTTTCATAACCCATACCTATGCAACCCCCATTAGGCTGATAGATATAGGTGTATGCTAGTGATAGGTGATGCATATGCAAGAATGAATGTCAAATATAATCCATAATACCAACCATCATATCATCTTCTACCAACCATTATATCATCTTCAATATTATACTCATCCTATAGATTCGAATCGGTAAATATATAATTAATATTCAGACTTGAACTAGGGAATATATAATCAATATCATAATCATCCTCCAAACTAAAAATGATAAATATATAAAATCAATATCCAAACTTGAATTGATAAATATATAATCAATATCATCAACATCATAAATCATCGGGCTTTACCCAAAATTCATATTATCAATACCATCATCCTCCTCCATCCCATATCTGAGAGATGTGTATCTAGATATATAATATGTTCATGGAATTAAGCCATGGCTAAAAAGAGTGTAAATCCATAAATGTGTTGCCCGAGCTAAACTACTGGACTAAATTATTATAAAAGTATAGAAGGGTCAAAATCTCTCATGAACAAAGCAAATAAATGTAATAAAGTCATTGAATGGAAATTATCTCAATGAAATCCTTAAAACACCATTTTCAATCTCAAGGCATATAGGTCATCCATTTAGATTGTACGATTCCCATTATAAAGAAATCTATTTTAAAGTGAGATGTCGGCTTTAATCCCTGCCAAGGAAAAATAGTTATAAAATCATATTTTAGTTGGAATAGTACCATTTACCATACTTAATGATCATAAATATACCAAATCTATGCACGCCATCACCAATATTCAAACAATGAAATCATAAGCCTCAATAAGTCCATAAACTACGACCATTTTCCCTACAAGGATGGAATAATTTTGGGAATCCAACAAATCAATATCATGAACATGACCTCTGACCCAAGAATATATTTGGAAATATCTACAACATCATAATAATGACCTTAGTCCCAAATGTATATCCAACATAATCATAACATCATAATCAAGAAAAAACCATCACAATCCACTAAGTAATATAAGGCATTTTCTAAAACTTTATTAGTCTCGACTATAATTAATATATTAACAACCTAGGGTGATAGGATTCTAGAAGCATAGTAAGTATTTCAACTTAGGGTCAAAAACTTCATCTAATC
The DNA here is from genome assembly GCF_002878395.1 of Capsicum annuum. Lineage (NCBI taxonomy): Eukaryota > Viridiplantae > Streptophyta > Magnoliopsida > Solanales > Solanaceae > Capsicum > Capsicum annuum. The sequence goes on along the minus strand of NC_061120.1, from coordinate 39,143,236 downwards.
TCGAAACTTCAATAATTAAGATTAAGTCACGGTATTCTACAAATAATCAATCTTAGCATTCTCATTCGTATGAAATATATAATTCACATAATCTTATGAAGAAGAGTAGACAGAAGCCTACCTTGAAGCCAAACCACAAATACTTGAATTGTGAAGAAATTATTTGTCTTCACTCCATTATCCCAAAATATCATTACACTATCAAAATCATAATCTATGTATGATTAGGAGTAAAACAAAATCCATATTGATATTGATATATTAAGGATTTGGGTGAAAGTTTAGGTCAACAACGAGCCTGTGGGGCTCGCTAATAGAATTTAAAAATCGAAAACATCATGAGGTCCCTTAAAAGAAAAGGAATTTGTGCACAAAAGTTGAGCACAAACACAATAAATATCGGGTCTCAAATCAACCCTTAATGTTTAGGAATTTAAAGCTCTAATTTCTAAGAAATTATCAAGATATTGAAGGGTTCTTACAATGAATTCAATGGAATATCACTGAATAATAGATAACCAATCTCACAAAATCATCTACAAGCTATATTCCCACTTAATCTAACTCTTTAGAGATTAAGTTCTCAAGATATGGATGGAGAATGACTAATTTTGTATCTAAAAGGTCTATTTATACCTATACTAGGTAATCAGGTCCTGCTATTGTAAAGCTAGACCTACTATCACACCATTCTTTGATTGGTTGGAAAAGTTACAATAGCAGAAATGCACAAATATCAAACTCGTTGCCTTCTACAATACTTGTCACAATTGCGACATCCTCTTCCGTGATCACACCAATTTCTTTCCAAGGGAATTTTAATCACAACCCTTGGCTTGTGTTAGCAGTTGTACTAGATGACAACTTAGACTTAGAAAATCGTCTAAGTCTCTGCCAAGCCCTTGAGATTGATCCAAAATCCTATTTATGCAAATGAACTAATGATACAGGAACGACCACAAAGATGGAAATATGTGAGATGTATTGAAACCAAGACTTGGAGTGTTCAAGTAAAAATAAAAGGAGGACCTAAAATCACCCCAAAACCATCCATACAATACACTCTAACAACACCTATTTGAATTATTTTATTAAAGGGTCTTTTTCGATATTTCACATCTTATTTTTTAATAGCCTCTATATAGAATATTTTAGGGTTTTATCAATTATATTTGGATAATATTTTAAGTTTTATAACACTTGAAACACTCTCTCTCTAGTGTGACAAGAGGCAAACCCAAAATTAGGGAAACTACAAGTGTGGATTCACTTATATTGTGTTCTTAGCTTAGAAATATAGGTGCTTAGGGAGATTGATGTCCCTCTTGTGTCCATGAAAGAGTCGGTGTTGTTATAACATATTTTAAGGGTTTTGGTGTTTGATACACACCTTAGTTCTTGTAATAATCTATGTCACACTACCTATCTTTACTTTCTTATAATGGTGTTAGTGTTTATCTTTTGTAATCTTTAAGCCATTGGTTGTTGTTCTTGTTATATTGTTGTTCATATTGTGGTATTTTTTCTATTTTGGTATTGAAACACCTTGTGATCTTATCATTCTTGTGTTGTTGTTGTTGGCCAAGACTTGTTGTTTTTGGCTGAGACTTGTTCTTATTATGTTCTGGGTTTCTTCTAATTTGGTGGACTATTTTGTGCCATTTTTTAGCCTTTCGTGGTTTGATTTGTATCTTTTGGTATTAGATCATGGCTTGATTTTTTTCCCAAAAGATAAATCTTGGGCTTGCTTTCTTGAAGATTAAAAAAAATGTGTTGAAAACTGAGAAATTAAAAAAAAGCAAATTTGTCCCATTTTTATGTTTGGAAAGAAATTTTTAACTTAGATCTAGGAGTCCTTTTGTGTGTTTTGTTGTTTCTAGTGTTATATTCTTCATCACTAACACTAAATGAGTCTAAATATAAGTTTGAGCTTTAATTATTGATGTTGTTGTTCTGAACATAAGTGTGTTCGTGTATTAGTGACCTTGTTGTTGTTGTGGAGTTAGATGTTGGATGTTGTTGTTGTTCTAAGATTCGGAATGTGATATTGTTTTCAATTGGTGGCCTAAGGAATATTTTGTTAAAGTTGTTGCATCCTTGGCCGTGTGTTGGTGTCCTTGTCCACATCACCTATTTACTATTCACCCATCAAATTTGAGCTCAAATTTCAGATTTCTTAGTTTATTTGCTTGTTTATTTGTTTCATTTGTTGGTTCAAATGCTAATTTACAAGCTAGTAATCTCCCACTAGATTGTAAGTTAGTTTTTGAGTCTGTTTGTTTGTGTTAGCATTTGTTATGTGCTTTTTTCTTTTTGAAATCATTGTTAGTTCTTGGCTCATGTCCTATGAGATTTGTTTTAGTTTTAAACCAAAATCTATTTCGGACAAGAGTAGTCTCACTCCTCATTCTCCTCACGGGTTCCTTAGCTGACTACAACCCTTATGGAATCCAAGTGTGAGGTAATCAAAGTGTGTGAGTGTGGTAGGGATACTTTGAGATAACTTTTTTGTTTGTCTTCATTAATGTCTTTTCCTAGGTACCATGGACAATTATACTCTCTGGGCTATCTTGAAGCTATCCTCCGTGACTGTAAAAGATGAGAAAGAGAGTGGGTATCGTACAAAGAAATTGGAAACCACATGCCCTAATCTATGCCAAAACTAATTTCTTCTTGTGATGAGAGCTTGCCAAAGGAGCAAGTGGGATACCAAGACACATTCCAAGGTGAACTTTGTAGCTCATGTTAGCTACAAAGTAAAAATACTATTTCTTACACTCCTATATATATTGAATGTTGTGATGTGACTAGTATTAGCCAAATAGATATAGTTGCAATTTTGCCAGGTATAGAAGTGCATGAATCTTTCCTTGGTGATACTCTCAGTGTGTATGATGATCAATTCACTTATAAATGTCGTTCATTACTTGAGCAGGAGTATGGTGTGCATTAAAAGTCTCAAGTTACTGATGGTGTCTATAGGGTTGATCTTGATAATGCACATAATTCTTTGAACATCTTTTATGGTAAAAGCCTTGCTATTAGTTTTTTTTCATAGAGATCATGTGTATTGAAATGTTGTGAATAATGGCATATGTCTTTTTGAGGTAGGAATTCTAGGCAATAATTCTCGATGTGCGAGTCTATGCTAACATATTTCAAGCTTTTAACTCTAAATAATTGCAAGGTATTGAGCAACTTTAGTTGTTTTTGATTAGTTTACTTTGATTTTGCAGTAAATATAGGGATGGAGGGGAATCACCAATAAAAGAAGCAAAAAGCCTAAAATTTGAAGCAAAGAAAGGACTAAGCGTGTCTGACGACATCCATGACACATTGTTAGCCTGGTGATAAGCTGCCAAGGATGCGTCAACCTTAAATAAAAGATGGAAGTTAAAGACAGTTTTGTGATAACATCCATGACACATCATCAGCCTGGTGATAAGCTGTCAAGGATGTCATCAGACTTAAATAGAAGATGGAAGTTGAAGAAATTTTTGTGATGACATCCATGACACGTCGTCAAGATGGTGATAGGCCATCATCATCATCATCCTTAAGTAGAAAGATCCAAAAATGCAGAGGAGCTGACGACATCCGTGATAAGTCGTCAGACTCCTGATAAGCCATCACTGACATCGTCGTTTATTCTGAGAAAAAGCTGAAACTTCTATTTTATTTCCTTATTTAGGGTTAACTATTTAAAGCTTTGTTTTAGGGTTTTCTAGACATAAAAAAACTTATCAATCAACATATTTTTGACAGATGATTTTTTTTTCTCTCTCTCTCTCTAAACTAAATTTTTGAGAGTTTTGTCTTGTGAATCAATTCAAGTTATACTTTTTGATCTTCATCATAGTTGTAAATTAATTTTCTCAATTATGAATTCAATTTATGTACTTGTTTCTTGCATCATGAGTGGATAAACCTTATTAACCTGAATTATGAAATCTAGGGTTAGGTTATGAAGAGGTGCTAAATACTCAAGATTCAATAGGTGCCAGGTTTTCTTGATAATTCTGAGATGTTAATTAATGCCTGTTGGTTGGAAACAGTAGGCATACCTACTTTGATTTGCTTGAGAAAGAAATCATATACAGTAGGAAGTGAACTATCAACAGGGACTCGAAATTACTTCGTTTAATAATCAGTGTTGTAACAAGGTTGATTAACCTAAGGTAAAATCTCCGCAGTAATAGTGATTCCCTAGGTCCGAGAGGATTAGGAAATTAGACGCTTAAATAGTTCGAGAGATATTTGAGCTTATAATCAATAAAGATAGCTTTTTATCCTAACCACCATGAAATCTTGAGTCACCTTTGGCATATATCATATACCGTAAGCGCTAGTGAACATAATTCTGGTTATTTCATAAAATCTTGGTTACAAACATCAAAATCAAAGTGTCAAACAATTATTTGTGAAACTTGAACCCTCATTTCAAGAGACGTTAAACTATCAGTTAATTAAACCGCAAACAACTTGAGTTCACATCATATTCCCTATTGGATTTAACCCTAACAAAGTTGGGTTTTATATTGACAATGATCGCTTACTCCCACTCAAGAGTGTAGTTTGAGCGTTATAAAAAATAGTGTCGTTACCAGGGAATAAGGTTGTAAACTGAAAGTTTTTGTGCGCTAATTGACTGTTAGTTTAGTTTCCTAGATTTACATTTATTTGTTGTTTGTGTTTATTGCAGTTTCTTTGTTGTTTATGCCAAAAACAAGAAGTTCTGTAGAACCATTATTGCCAATTAATTCAGAACCTCAGCTGATCGGGAGAATGATTGAGCAATAGGAGGCTAAAAGATTAGCCTCTTTGGCCAGGGCTCAGGTGAACATATAGAATCAGGGTCAACAAGTACGCCACCCGAACCATAATGATGAAGACTTAGGTGATGAGGAATTTCTGAATCCTCAAAACCCAAGGCGAGCTGAGTAAATTGCTGCACCAGTGCAGCAAAATTTTGACAGAAACTGTCCAGTCAGAAAAAGGTATGGTCAACAACCTATCCATTACGAGGTTGATGACGATGACGTAGCAATGGATGGAGCAAGTTCAATGGGTGCTATCATTCCTCAACCATTGGCACCTGGTGCAAAATTCAGCATAACAAGTACTATGATCCAACTCTTAAATCTGAAGGGGTTGTTTGGAGGCTTGCCTGGTGATGATCCGAACATGCACTTGGTGAACTTCATCACCATTTGCAAACCTTTTGATAATTAGGGAGTGAGTCAAAATGCAATCCAATTGACATTGTTTCCATTTTCTCTATCTAGGAGGAAATAATGTGGTTAAATGAGTTGGAGCCCGATTATATAACCAACTGGAGACAGTTGAAAGAGGCGTTCCTAGAACGGTTCTTTCCACCCTCCAGGAGGGTACAGTTGAGGGACGAAATCAGTGACTTCAGGCAGCTCCCAATTGAAGCTTTGCATTAAACTTGGGAGAGATTCAAGAAGAAGCTGGTACAATGTCCGAACCAGAACATGATAGAATTGTGCTTGATGGAGACTTTGTACAGAGCTTTTAACTCTATGACAAAGCCAATTATAGATAATGTTGCCGGTGGTTTGTTCATTGACCTCTCTTTTCTAGAGGCTTTAGACATGTTGAATAAAATGACCAAATAGAGTCAGGCCTGTCATACCAGGGATTCTGTGGTAGCGAGCCCGACTATTTCTATAGGTATGACCGAGGAGCAGCACAGAAAGGATGAAAAATGAGACTAAGACATGGCCTATTTGAAGACATAGATGGACTTGCTGAACAAGCACTTACTGTCAAGAAAGACTAAAAAAGTTAAGGCTGTAGAAAGACTAAAAAAGTTAAGGCTGTAGAGTATCACTGCACTGTTTCTACTAATACAGATGAAGAGGCAAACTATGTGAGTAATCAGGGGGGTTTCCGAGGTAATAGCCAAGGGAATCAAGGTCAAAACATTTATGACAAGCTTGATTATATATATAGAGAGCAAGGAAACTAGATAGCAATAATGATAGGAGTGGTTTGTATGTTCCTCCTGGAAGACGAGATACTACACCAACTAGCTCTGGTAAGATGTCTATGGAGGACCTGATGGAAAAATTGCTGAAAGGAGTTGAGGTTACCAACTCAAGGGTAACTACTATGAAGAGTGAATTCTCTACCCTGAGTCAGTTGGTTAGTTCACACTCCACTTTTATCAAGTATTTGGAGTAGTAGATAAGCCAACTTTCTACAACACTGAACAAAAAAAAAGTGGTACTTTACCTAGTGATACGGTTCATAATTCGTGGAATGATGTATCATGTATGGCGATTACCACTAGGAGTTGTAATATCCTACCTGGTCCTTCTGTGGGTAACCCTGTAGATGATGAGGTAATTGTTGATGAATCTAAAAAAAGTAATCCAGTGGAGTCTGAGAATATGGATAGCTCTATTGAATTTTCGAAGAAGAAAAAGGAGAAGGAAAAGGAAGTGGTGTTGAAAAATATCCCTATACCACCACCTTCCTTTCCTCAACAATTGAAGAAGAAGGCTGATGATGCAAAATTCAGCAAGTTCTTGGAAATGCTTAAGCAATTGACAATTAATATGCCATTGGTGAGGCACTTGAGCAAATTCCAGGCTACGCAAAGTTCATGAAATACCTTGTAACCAAGAAACGGAAGGTTAGCCATGAGCCAGATAACAATCTTCTCCATTGTGGCATTATCTCTACAAGGACTTTAGTGTAGAAATAGGCAGACCCGAAAGCATTTACCATCCTGTGTACTATTGGCCCCTTGAAGTTCACAAAAGCACTATGTGATCCGAGAGCCAGTATAAATTTAATGCCACTGGAGGTGTACAAAAAATTGGGTTTGGGGGATCCTACCCCAATAAATAGGCGGTTGGTAATGGCAGATAGGTCTGTGAAGAGGCTTGTGGACATACTGCATGATGTTTTGGTAAAGGTAGCTGATTTTGTTTTGCCTACTGATTTGTGGTCTTAGATTGCGAGGTGGATTTTAAAGTGCATATCATCTTAGGTAGGCCATTGCTCTTAACTAGGAAAGTGCTGGTAGACATAGAGTTGAACGAGCTAAAGTTTAGGTTCAACGACAAAGAAGCACACTTCAAAATACACCCATCCATGATTCAACCAAAAAAGATGAGTGTGTTCTCAATCATTGACGTCTTCTACTATGACGTAAAGGGGTGTCAACTGGTTGACTTGGCTAAGCCTGAGTAGTCAAGATAACCAAATCGTGTTGTGACAGTAAATTAGGCGCTATTGGGAGGTAACCCAAAGTTTTATGTTAAAGAAAGAGTTTTTATTTTTATAGTTAGGATTTAGTAGAAAGATGGTGGAAAAATAAGGAGGTCAGCAGAAAGGCCATGATGACATCCATGGTAAGCCGTCACGACTGTGATAAGCTATCATAATTGCCATTAGATAGGCCAAGATTGAGGTATTCTCTGTTTAGAGTGATGATGATCGTGATAGGCTATCACACTCGTGATAAGTCATCACAAATCATCGTCAGCCCATAACCTTAAAAGCTAAATTCTTGGCCCATTTTAAAGCAGATCCTACCCGACCTAGCTGTCAAACCTTTTTAAATTTCTGCTAGTTTTATTTATTTTTCTTTATTTTATTTCTTTCCTTAGTTAGATTATTTCCTAATCTTTTCAAAAAACTCCAAGAAAACAATTTCCCTTATGTTTGGGTTTGAACTTCACAATCAAGAAATTCTTCCTACTTCCTACTTCCTCTTGTGCGTGTCATCAAATTAAGAGCTCCCATCAGGTATATTCTAAATTTAACTCTTCTCTTCTCATGGTAAGTGTTAGATATATGATAACCCAAGTCCCCAAGATGCTTGAACTAAGTTCAACTTGGAAAGATGCTAAAATAGCACCTAGGGTTTGTTGTGCAGGCCTAAGATTTAAAAAAACAGCTCACAAATCAGAATTCAAGTGGATTTTGAGCACTAATGGGGACCAAAAATTGAGTCAAAATGAAAAGCAGGTTCTGATAAAAGATGATGACATCCATGATAGGCTATCACAATTGTGACAGCTTATCAGGAATGTCATCAATGGATAACAAGAATAAAGTGGTTTCTGTTTAGAGATGACGACATTTGTGTTAGGATATCACAATTGTAATGGCTTATTAGGAATGTCATCACAAATTGTAAAATTTTTTGAAAGTTCTGTCTAAGGTTGATGACAATTGTGATAAGATATCATAGTCATGATAGCTTATCAAGAATTGTCATCACACCTAGAACCTGAAGCATGAATAACCTGAAATGATTAATGTGTTTGTGTTTATGATCTTGTGGACTAACCAATGGTTTTTCTAATGCTACTGGAACCTTATAATGGAACCAAAAAGAAAGATCCCCATAGAACCAAAGAAAGTGACCAAAAAAAGTGTACGTCGTAAGCTCATCGATGAGGAATCGGATTACGAGGAGGAGGAACCCCTGCTCAAGAAGCAAAAAAAGAAGCAAAGTATAAAGAAACCTCCTCCACCTCCACCCATTAAAGTGGAGGATAGTGATGACACTGAATCAAAGACAACTTCTGAGCAGGAGGCATTTGAACATTCTGAATATGAATAACATGAGTCTGAACATATTGAATCTAAAAAAGAGGAACATGACGGGTCTGAGGAGTCTGAGTCTAAGGGAACAGCATCCGAATCCCCATTTACTGAACAAAAAAATGATAAAGAGTCTCCAGCTCGTGGAATACTTGTCAAATTTAAGAACCCCAAAGTTTGAGATAATGCTAGGTGGTAAATTCCCAGGGCAGAAAGCATCTTTATTGCTAGGCTCTACAGAACTAATAGAAGGAGTGCTAAGAGGCCAATTCAGGAAGAAAAGATGATTATCACTAGAAGGTTCAGTAGGTACCCTGAAGTGGAACAGAAGTTCCAAGAGTATGACTTGGGATGGACCACAAAAGGAAGAGGTTCATTTTTCCCTACACTGGTTTGGGAGTTCTATGCGAACTACCATGCTCAGTTGGAAAACATGTGTAGGCCAGGTGAAAGAGTAGCAGACTGGCCCCTGTTGGATAGAGTGTAGACGAGGGGCATAAGGGTTGATGTCTCAATCAGAACCATCAGCAGGTTCTTGCATGGTCCTAACTTTACTCCTCGGTCCACCGCACCATCAGTCTTTGCTCAGATTAGGAACTGGGAAAAACAACGTACCTAGTTGGCCAACATCATAGCTGACGGAGATCCAGCATGGGTAATAAACCCAAATGAAAGAATCTGCAAGTCCTCTTTGATTCAAGAGGCAAAGTTTTGGTGGGGTATAGTGCGTGTCTGACTGATGCCCACCGATGGAGACAACATTCTGGGTGATGATCGAGCTATTCTAGTAGAGAGCATGGTGTAGAACCTTACCCTAAATTTTGGAGAAATCAGTACGGATGAGATGAAGATTAGGATGTCGAGGACCAATACTGCTTATCCTTTTCCTTGTCTTATCATAGAGTTATGCCGATCTGCTAATGTGCCAAAGATTGTAGGAATTGATGATGATGTTCCTGCCCAAGAGACTCACAACCCCATACAGTTTGATGAGAATTAGCCAGGATTGAAACTTGATAGAGGTGAAGAGGTAGCAGCAGACCCTCAAGTTACAGATGCAGGAGCAGCACCTCAGGTGAAAGTGAAAGATTCAGAGACTGGGCAACCAACTTCCTCAGCACAGAAAGGTTCAGTGCCTGAAGGGGTGCCAAACCCCTCAGTTTCTACAGCAGCAGCAGGGTTTGGATTTCATCCAGTTGAGATTAGAAAAGTGGCTAAGAAATACAAATGATGTGAGGCACAACTACATGCTTTTGCTAAACAATTTGCTACTGCAGTGGACAAGAGAATCAACGCTGCCCTTGAGCCTTTTGTGACTATGCCTGAGTGGGTTGCAGATTTGGAGAACCGATTTGATGCACGGGCAAGAGAAATAACAAGATCTGATGTTGCTAAATTTAGAGAGGCATTAAATAAGGTAAAGACAGATGTTGGGGTGTTGTAGCAGCACCAGTTTATGATGCCAATAGGTCCAGCCATGAACAAATCTGAGAAAGACATCCCAATGCTTGACCTCACTAATGATTCCCCAAAGAAAAAGAAGAAAAAGGGGGAAAAGAAGGTAAAGGATAAAAAAGAAAGGCCCGATAGTGATAAAGATCAAAAAGAAGAGTAGAGGGCAAAAAACAAGAAGGATAAGAAGGAGCTAAAAAGGGTAAAAATTGAGTCCTTAGTTGATAATGAGAAATGGGAGGCATCCATCTGAGCTAGGGCTACAGGTGCCTCATCTAGTAGGGCTCCAGCTACTACAAAGCTAGATGCTCCCATTGGAGAGAAGATAGCAGATGTGCAGTAGTAGGGTCAGAGACCCAGGATCCATGTGCTTAATTTCTTTTAGGTATACCCTGACCATAAAAGCAGTTTATTTTTTATTTTAGGTTGAGGGTATAGGGTAGGTTTTTATAGTAGCATATTTTCTAGATAATTAGGAGTAATACAATTACTTGAGGCAGTTAGCTTATTTTGTGATTTTTAAGTACCTCTCCAGTGGTATGATATATTGTATACTGTGTGAATTTCATCCATTTGTGACCACTGTGCATCTTTTTATAGCATTAGTCTAGCAGCTAAATAACCTTTGTTAAACAAGTACATGAACCGAATACTTGTGTGCCATGTGTGTGTAAGGTTTTTCTCAGTTCCCGTTGTGTGTTGAATCTAGAACTTGCCTGATTAGTCTTGCCATGTTCATAGGATAGGAGTTAGGAAAGGATCATAGGTCGTGTTTGATTTTAGCCTATTTTAGCCTCAATGACCTTCCCAATATGAAGAATATCTCTTGATCCCATTTTTAGCCAAATTAGCCTATTTGTTTCTTCGACACCTCTCACTTTCCCATTCACATCATAGTGAACCTATTTTGGCCCTAGTCCTTTTTGGAAACTATGCACCTTGAATTAGGCAAACATCCTAAGTTGAGGGTCGCTATCATAGGGGTGCATGATGCAAAATGAGTATGAAGAGAGGAACAATAAGAGAAATGAATAAAACATTTGGGTGCGGTGAAAAAGGAATAAGAAAAAGAGAAAGCTATGTAAAAGATGATAAAAAGATAATCAGATTAGTGAAAAGGCTGCATCCAACTTGAACATGTATGATCAACAAAAGAGAGGAAGTAAAGAAGGTTAATAGTTGAAACCCCGAGAGTTTAGTGTAGTGTCAAGGAGGCGTAGTCACTCTAAAATACCCATGAATATCATACTAGGCCCTAGCCTATGCTACAAGCTTTAGAAAAGCCCTATAGTGATCCTAACTGACCTGTTTGAAGACTTGGGTACTGACTATAAGGGCAAGCCTATTGCATTTGACATGAAATATTTGGAACTTCATTTATCCCTGTGTTTATACATATGAATTCTGATATGAGTGAAAAAAGGATTTCTTTATTGTAAGGGAACACTAGGTATGTTGCTAATCACAGACTTACTCGGATAGTGTGATTTAGGTATAAGATTGGCTGTTATTGCTGAGTTTTTGCCATATCTTGATCCTTGTGAGTTTCATGGTTGGTTTCAATGAAAGAAATAGTTGCTCTTAATTTGACTGATCTTGGAGATGGTAAATGTAGTCTGAACTGATATGAGTAGTTAGCTGCCAAATTGTACTGTGTATACTCTAAGTTACGTTATAGTAGCTTGAGGACAAACAATTGTTTAAGTTGAGGGTGTTGATGTGTGAGCTTATGCTAACACATTTGAAGCTTTTAACTCTAAATAATTGCAAGGTCTTGAACAACTTTAGTTGTTTTTGATTAGTTTACTTTGATTTTATAGTAAATATAGAGATGAAGGGAAATGAATCACTAATAAAGGAAGCAAAAAGCCTAAAATCTAAATCAAATAAAGGACTAAGTGTGGCTGACGACATCCATAACACATTGTCATCCTAGTGTTAAGCTATCAAGGATGCCGTTATCCTTAAATAGAAGATGGAAGTTAAAGACAATTTTGTGATGACATCTATGACACGTCGTCAGCCTGGTGATAAGCTGTCACGGACATCGTCAGACTTAAACAGAAGATGGACGTTGAAGAAAGTTTTATGACGACATCCATGACACGTCGTCAAGATGGTGATAGGCCATCATCATCATCATCAGCCTTAAGCAGCAAGAGCCAAAAATACAGAGGAGCTGAAAACATTTGTGCTAAGCCGTCAGACTGATAAATCATCAGACTCCTGATAAGCCATCACTAACGTCGTTGTTTATTTTGAGAAAAATCTGAAACTTCTATTTTGTTTCCTTATTTAGGGTTAACTATTTAAAGCCTTGTTTTAGGGTTTTCTAGACATAAAAAAAACTTATCAATCAACATATTTTGGATAGATAATTTTTTTTCTCTCTCTCTCTAGACTAATTTTTTGGGAGTTTTGTCTTATGAATCAATTCAAGTTATACTTTTTGATCTTCATCATCGTTGTAAGCTAATCTTCTCAATTTTGAATTCAATTTTTGTACTTTTTTGTCGTATCATGAGTGGCTAAACCTCATTAACCTGAATTATGGGATCTAGGGTTAGGTCATGAAAAGGTGCTAAATACTCAAGATTCAATAGGTGTCAGGATTTCTTGATAATTCTGAGATATTAATTAAAGTCTGTTGGTCGCAAAAGTAGGCATACCTACTTTGATTTGCTTGAGAAATAAATCACAAATAGTAGGAAGTAAATTATCAACAGGGACTCGAAAATACTTCATTTAATAATTAGTGCTGTAACAAGGTTGATTAACCTGAGGTAAAATCTTGGCAATAATAGCAATTCCCTAATCCGAGAGGATTAGTAAATTAGATGCTTAAATAGGTCGAGAGACATTTTAGAATATAATCGATAAGATAGCTTGTTATCCTAACCACCGTGAGAATATTGAGTCACCTTTGGCATCTATCTTTTACCATAAGCACTAGTGAACATTAATCTGGTTATTTCATAAAATCTTGGTTACAAACATCAAAATCAAAGTGTCAAACAATTATTTGTGAAACTTAAACCCCCATTTCAGGAGACGTTAAAATATTAGTGAATTAAATGTAAAAAACTTGAGTTCATATAATATTCTCTGTGGGATTCGATCCCAACATAGTTGGGTTTTATATTGACAACGATCGCTTACACCCATTCAAGAGTGTAGTTTTAGTGTTATGAATTCTCTACTCTTGAATTTTAGTCCTCTCTCAAATAAAAATGTCTTGTGTGGTTGTGAGAATGACACTCTAGTGGAAGGAAATAGTAGCCTCGCCTTGGGTCCTTGGCTACTCCTACCCTTTGATCTCGGTGTCATCTTATGGTGTAGAAGGAGTAGTCTCGGCTTATGTCCATTATTTCATGGTATTTATCCTAACCATTTCCTTTGTAATATTTGTACTAATCTTTTCATGCCTAAAAAATGGATTCGTGGTTGTACTTCAAGTGTGTACCACCTTGGCATGATGATAATTGTTGCACTAACCCTAAGCCTCATGTGATAAGGATATGTGATTGTTTGTCTTCTCTTGGTTTTGCAAGATATGGGTTCGAGGTCGAATCTTTTTCCAAGAAGGGAGGATGATACGGGAAGGATCACGAATATGGATGCATGTGAGATATATTGAACCCGAGACTTGGAGTGTACAAGTGAAGTCCAAAGGAGGACCTAAAAGCACCCCAAAACCGTCCATACAATACACTCTAAGGGTGCCTATTTGAAATATTTCATTAAGGGGTCTTTTTGGACATGTCACATCTTCTTTTGTAATATCCTATACATGGAACATTTTAGGGTTTTAGTAATTAGATTTGGATGATATTGTAAGTTGTATAACACTTAAAATGCACTCTCTCTAGTGTGAGGAGAGGCAAAACCAAAATTAGGGAACCTATAAGTATAGAATCACTTGTGTTGTGTTCTTGGCTAAGAAACATAGGTGCTTGGGGAGATTGACATCCCACTTGTGTCCACGTAAGAGTGTCGGTGTTTTTACTACATGTTTTAACGGTTTTGGTGTTTGATACATACCTTAGTTCTTAATTTTTCTAATAATCTATGTCACACTACCTATTTTTACTTTCTTGTAATCTTGTTAGTGTTTGTCTTTCGTAATCTTTAAGCCATTTGTTGTTTTTATCATATTGTTGTTGTTCTTGTCATATTGTTATTCATCTTGTGGTGGTGTTTCTGTTTTGGTGTTGAAACACCTTGTTGTTTTTCATTCTTATGTTGTTGTTGTTGACTAAGATTTGTTATTATTGTGTTCTCGATTTCTTCTTGTCTGGTGGAGAACTGTTTTGTTCCATTTTTGTGCCTTTCATGGTTTTATTTGTATCTATGTAACTATACCAAAATCAATATTTCAAACTCAATGGAACAGTCACAATCTCTATCTAAGGTCGTTTCGACCAAATGTGGGTCCCACACTCAATTTCCAATTTCTTGACTTTCAGTTAGCTTGGCAAATCGACATTGGTAGAAGGGTCATCTTGATTCTAGGCTAGCTGGATCACCTCCTTTGACATAGACTTAGTTCTCTGAGATCTTCTTAGAGAAGTATATGCCTCATAGTTTTAAAGATGGTTTGAAGGATCAGTTCTCGAGGTTAGAGCAGGGCTCTATGACTGTTGTGGACTATGAGGCTCATTTTCATGAGTTAGCTAAGAATGATACTTCTATTATCACTACTGAGCATGAGAGGTTCATTGCTTTGTTTGGAGTTTAAGACTTGCCCTTCGTATGTCTGCATAAATTTTGGTTGTTGTGGGTAGGTATTTTCCAGAGGTATCAAATGATGCTCAAGTTTTTTACATGATACATTGTGAGGTCCAAGGAGTCAGTGATATGAGGCCATGATATGTAAGCAATTTTAGTGGGAGCTGTAGTGATTGATGATTCAGAGGTAGTGTTTCTCAAGGTAGGTCATCATGAAAATGCCTTTCATATTGGATGTTGCCTAGCCTCCTGGTTACTCTCACTGGCATTCCTCCATGCCCTTCAACCTCCCCGTCTATTTGGTATCAGAGCCATCCTCACTCCAGGAGGTCGGGAGAAAGCAAGAGTTTGAATCACCCCCTGCTGATTGCAAACACGTGAACCAGTTTTACATTTTTTAGTTTCACTTGTCTTAGCTACTACTCTTAGACATGTCCTTAGTTTTCGCTCCCAAGTTTTACTACTCATTTCCAGTACATATTTGAGTCATAGTTTCATTTCCATTATCAGAGTTAGTGTTTTCTAGTTATTGTACTTTGTATCTTGTACATAATCGAGTCGTAGTTACTAATATTAGTTTTTAGAACAAATATAGAGTCTTATTGTTCACAAATACACAAAAATATTTTCATTTTATTGAGTCTTTCCCTTAGAGCCTTAGAACAAATACATCGAGTCTTTATAGTCCAGAAAATACAAAAATATGTCTTTCTCTGAGTCTTCTTCTTTAAGTATGTCCAATTCTTGTAAATCTCTAGATCGGGTAAACATGTCTCTTACCAAAACTCTATCATGTAAATATGATTACCTATACGAAGTAGATGTGCTACCACCAGAATAGAAGATATCTTCAACACATCCACCTCTCCTAAACCCTTACTCTGCCTTTGCAAAGAAGGCATGTTACCCATGGTTGTAGATCTGTTCTTTGGTGTAACAAAGACCGAAAGGAGTTAAAAAGTATGTTGCTTCCTCAAAACTATAATAACATCCTATTCTTGCAACTCAGGAGGAATAGTTCATCACTCTATAGATGCCGGGAGATTTTCTACGACAGTGGAGAAACCAATGCTTCACCTATATCCATTTTGGTACTGTTAGGGTTGCGTTGTCATATCACGAAAGAAAAGGCCAACCAGCAGTGGCACGCCTTTCACTTATTGATACTACGTACAACGAATACCAATATGCCAACTTAGGGACTTCAGAAATCACACTGAACGCCAGGACAGTCTTTGTCACCATATTCCCCAACTTTAACATGACCCTTTCTGATCTGTATCTGACAGAGGCGTTGAAGATCCAGGTCCGGATTCTTAGAGCTCCACAAGTCAGAGATTCCATCCAGGAAACTCTCTACTACTAGGTGGCTTGGCGAGTTCAGAATCATGCTATGGATCTTTCCTTCCAAGTGGCAATGATGTTTTTCTCTTGAACATAGATGCCACTAATGGAACCACTGAGTGTATTCAAATCCCAAGGAAAATCCCCAGAGATGAACTTGTCAAAGTACTCCTGGACTCATGGGTCACAATCTACAAAAAATTAAGAGACCATCCACAACCTCCCTTATCTACGGAACCAACCTTTGTTAGAAGAAGTGACAATACTGTCATGATCAATTTCAACCACTCACATGTAAAAAAGCTTCCCAAAACCACTTTCTCGATCTATATGTACCAATATTCCAATGACCTTCCACTGGTAGATGACCCAAAGTTCGTATGCTGGTTCCTAAACAGTTGTATGGAAGAGCATGATTGGATACACTACTTCAATCATGATGGCCAATATAATGTGCCACAAATGTTCTTTCTATGGAAACTATCCATGGAAGTCAAATTGCAGATGCTACCTATGCCAAGGAGCTACCTCACCCTCTCC
Organism: Capsicum annuum; assembly: GCF_002878395.1. NCBI lineage: Eukaryota > Viridiplantae > Streptophyta > Magnoliopsida > Solanales > Solanaceae > Capsicum > Capsicum annuum. The sequence continues at coordinate 39,126,586 of NC_061120.1, read as the reverse complement.
ACCACCACCACCAGATAAAACTACGAGAACAAAAAAAATAGCCTGCAATAAAATTATTCACGATGTCTCACTCTGGCGTAGGTTACTCAAATGATTTCCCACCAAACAAACCCTTCAAAAAGGATAACATGAGCCACACTCCAAAAATACTAGCCAAAACTTTTATCCTGCCATCCGAAGAGAAGATGCCCCTCAGCGAAACCAAAGAAACACTCAACTGGCAATCAAAAAATGTCATATGCCAAAATAGAGTGCTCTCCAAAATCAACGAAGTCGTGAAGAATGTTGCTCACTTTTATAATAAGTTGGAAAGTAAGGTTGAAGGAATGAACAAGAGAGAGGAACAAGCATCCACTCAACATGACAGACTTATCCGCCAGTTAGAACTCAAGATCCAATCTATGTAGTATGATATATGTCCGCCAGGCATTTTATTGTCTCATTTCTTGTACAAGAAGCATAAGGAAATGGCTTCTTTGAAAGAACAAATCCAGCAGCTGAAACAAGATAGCTCACCACCAAACCCAACCTTATTCCCTATGTCGCCATATACCTACTCTCCACCAAAAATGAGCCATATCTTTCCCACTTCTATTACAGGATCCCATATGCCAATATCCCCATGTTCTCAAGATAAAAAGGATTTTGATATTGTTAAGAAAGTATGGGAAAGGAAATATGCCATTTCTGCTAAAAGGAAAGCCAGTGAAGCTCAGAAGAAGTCTAAGAGGAAAATGGAATCCAACACATACAAAGGGACCATGATGATCTCAAACCATGACATCACCCTCCAAGAGGTCAATCTCATAAGTAACAAGCCAGAAGTGCCATATGAAGATAAAGAATGGAATGCCTTGTTGACTGATGGTTTTCTTAATCACAAGTGATTGCCGTTCCATCGTGATGCAGACCATCTCATCTCGAATCTGTATGGCTTGAACATCGATGATAATGCCGTTCCAGATCCACAAGCCATGATAGTCCTTGGTCCAGTTGAAGAATCTATGAAGTGCAATGAACAAATCCAGGATGCTAATCCCATTAGGACTTCTTCAAGTGAAGAAGATTCCTCTAATGCAGAGGCATATTTAGACACCGACGATAACTTTCCAGTTTATAGATACATGGAAGACAGTGAGAAGTCTATCAATTCACGAGAATATGTTGAAGACACTCTTGAATCCTCAATTAAAACTCCAGAAGAAGACAATCCACCAATATACATGAACTACTCCAAGGAACTAGAGGTATTTGAAGTTGTCGACGACCAAGATGGGATGATGGATGATCCAATCCCCAAAAGAAGGACAGATCTAGGTAAACCGATAAGAAAAACTGTGGGAATCAGATTTCACAACTTCACTCTTAATGACATCAAGATTTTAGCATGGGCCCAGTAGATCCAGGACTTCTACACTCGGATGGTGATTAAAAATCTGGCTAAGAGGGAGAAATACATGATACTCTAGAAATTCACATCCAGATTCTCTGGCATACTCAGAGATTGGTGGAACCCTCTTGAGATTTCTGATAAGAAAACCATCTAATATACCAGGACATTGCCTTCAACATCAACATCCTGTATGAGGTATTCTGCAGAGATGTAGGCTAGATACAAGAGAAGCTCTAATGATAGATCTTCGAGATGAAGTGCCTATCGTTCGATAGAAAATCATCGATATCTACTTCTAAAAGATTGTGAAGATCTATATATCATTACTGCCAAAGATACTAGCAGGCCACACGATGATGATTATAGAGAAGTTCAAGTCAATAACCAGCCCACAGATAGGATATATCCGATAGGCCATCTTCCAGGCTCTGGATAGCATGTGTAAAAAGAGAATTGCACTAAAGTAGATCATCCAAAAAAATCCATCCCCCGACAAATCCTATATCAAGGACAACCTCATCGCCATGTCTGACTACTCCGGCTCTCGCTACAAGACAAGATCATCAAAATAGTTGTTGTTTAAGAGGTTCAAACTTCTAAGGCCTCCTAATGACAGGAGCAGGGTTATCCAGCAAACCAGGTATTTCATATGAAGGAACCCAACGAACTACAAGAAGAAGAATGATGGTGTATTCATCTGCAAAAAGCCTAGCCACTTTGCCAGTAACTGTCCTCAGGTAAAGAAGTCGAAGGACACTGGCCACCTCTTTGAGGAGATTGGTGATCATGGAAGAATCTATCTTAGCACAGAGGACAACCTTGAATTGGTCTTCTCACTGGAAGAAGTACCAATGAAGGACACCCTCTTCTCCATTGACGTATAAGAAAAATCAGGCAACATCTATGCCGATGATCTTTACCTAATATCCAGCAATAGAGAAGACAACCAGCACAAGGCCAGTCAAATCCGCATGCTTAATACAATGACATTACTATCTTTTGGCTAGAAGACTACTCCCCAGATCTATTTAACCTATATATGGATCCCTTTGATCTAGCTATCCATCGAGAAAGAAGAACCTTCTACGAGCTTCAAGTGTTCAAAAAGTATGGCAAATCCATCTTGAATCCATTCGGAGTACACTTGGAATATCCCTTCTGCCATATGTTCATTGTGCTGGCCAATGACTTCCCACAAGAACTCTTATGGTTAGTCGAGTATTAGTGCCACTAGTACTATATTCTGATGGAGTTCAAGTGTGATGACTTTCAGAATTTTGATTGAGTTCTACCAACTCTGAAGAGTTTCATGCTAGGGTTCAAGCCACAAGGATACTGGATTCGATGCTTTAAGGATTCCTATAATGCAATGGTCTACTTGCTCCATCTCCTAATAGGAATCACAGCCCACGACGTCCTAACTCTATAAGAAATTCTACTCATTTGGAAATTTCTTATGTCCATACTCTTCTTTTAAGATGAATACTATGAAGCTCAGTGCTTTATTTTCCAGTAGAACAGATATATTCCAAAATAAATTTGTCCAAAGAAATGGGAAAAATAGAACTACGCTAACGATGGTAATCCTCACTAGGATAAGATCTGATGAGAGACCAAAGAATATCAGCCACAGTACAAAATCACGACAGATAAAGTCATAAACTCCATCAAGAACATAAGGCTGAAAGCTCCTCGACAGGAATGTGAAGATTTATCATCCAGCAGAAGAATCTACTTCACCAGGTCTATGAAGAGAAGATTAGAAGGCAAAGAGAGCCTCAGGTAGAAGCACAGAGTTGATTGGTGGATGGAAGAAGGATACACGAGCTTACCTCCTCCAGAACCATCTAACACTATTGCTTGAGAGACGACATCAGATAATATATGCCAGAAAGTTACCATCTATAGTGAGTTACCCTTTACAGTGGATTACCCTATCCAGTGGGTTACCCTTTCCAATGGGTTACCCTCCTCTCCAAGGAATCTAATAGAGCCCAAGCGCATATACAAGTGTACTTCGTCTTATCAAGTAGTAAAGTGGCCTTCAAGAAGCAAAGTATAGATCCCACAGAGACCTGATTCGACAATAATTCTCTTTTAGTTCATAATTTAGATTTAGTTGGTGAAAACATAACCAAAAAGAGAGTTTGGAATTTTTAGATTGTAGAAAAGTAAATAATGCAGAAATTAAAGATCTTAAAATAATCAATTGGAGAAAGCCTAAGGTTAATGAACTTTTGACAATCATACTATGTTATTGAATTTCATCTGTTAACTTGCTTATCTTGGTTGTTGATTCATAGGGTTAATGGTATGATTATGGTTTCCCAACCTCTAATTCTTTACCTAAGTTGAACCTTACAACTACATCATTGAGCGGGGATGTAATAGTCCACTTAAGTGGATTAATCTATCATCCTGCATGTGAATCAAGTTCATCTCCTAAGTACATCCCCATCCTAGGTGCTAAGTTCAATTCTTTATTTCATAAAAGAATAAAAACACAAACTTTGTTCATCTCCTAATTCTGTCCCCTATTCCCTCTCCTGAGATCAAAAGATAGACAATTGATATATTCTAAGGGTCACGAATCCTTAAAATAGTTAAATCAGATATGAACACACAACCAATAATGATGAGCAAAATTAATGAACTTAATTAAAAAAGAAAGTAATCATGTCTTTGGCTTTAACATCGAAAAAGGGCGTTTAGCCATGCATAGTCATAATCGTAATCATAAATATGTAATTAACGACTAAAAACATTAATCAACTAAATAAAAATAATAAAAACCTAATGAAGAAGTTGTAGAAACCCTTTTCTCTCCAAATTTTGCTAAAATATGTGTAAAAACATAATACAACATGTATTTATAGTATATGAGTAAGACCATTCTGTGTTGGACAAGAAAACCTTCAGCTATTGAGACCGAGACTAGGTAGGGCGTAGCCCTGGGTAGAGCCCCACTCCAGGTGCGGCGTGGACATGGTTAGAGTGCCACTCCAGGAAAGGCTGCGACTCCAAATCACCCTAAGCCTATGGAATTTGCTTTCCGAATTTTGCTTAAGTGTTGAGTCTCCCCTCTTGGTCCCTTGTCTTGTTGCGTCTTTCCCATGAATTCCAAGCCTTATAAACATCAAAATATCATCATATTCAGCTCAAAAATCCTCTTACATAATCACACCACATGAATTAGGAGAGAAACACAACACAATACTCATAATGACGAATCAAATAAGAGCTAAGCTAAACTAGTTCGCATTGATCTTTCACTTATTGTTCCAGCTGTACACTCACTCAAATTGAACTTTTCTCAATACCAAAAAGTTATTCCACTCATAATCACATATGTGAACTATAAGGAACACTTTAAACACAATACAATCAAACGGAATCAACTAGCCAAGCACCTAACTCAAGCTAGTAACACTAGTTTTCTGGGTTGAATTCTAATTGAAACTTTTTGGTACAAAATTGTTTGGAATTCACTTTGAGCATTGTAAACACATGCTTTAGTACTTTGATACATATTTATCTAATTATCAACCCATATAGCATATGAATAATCCTCAATACAAGGCTAAAGAGGCTCGAATAGTGATGGTAGAATGCATAAATACACCCAACATCACCACCCCATACTAAAAGCCTTGTTCATCCTCGAAAAAATCTTTACTATAAACCTCATAAGCTGGAGATTTTAAACTTCTACTACATGCATGACACTTAAGCTAGTACTACAATGATATGTTACAATCATAATTGAAAGCTTATGAATACTACTCCAAAACATCCTAGCCTCAAGAATTGACTCACCTAGTTGGCAAACTCATGCTTATCATTCAATCAAGGTCATCATACAAATCACCGACATTCATCAAATATGTGCCCTCACCATAAGAGAGTTACTCATAATCACTCACAATTAAGCAATTCGTAACATGATGGGTATAAAAATCAAATTACGCTCATTCTCATAAGGAATTGACAAGTTACACACAATGAACCATAGGCTTTCCCTTAGTGTAATGCTCCAATAATATTAGAATGTAAAGGTTAGGATCAATTAGGACTTTTTGGGGTTGTAATGTAGGCTAATGGATGTCATTATCTTTATAGATGACATACTAGTGTATTCCAAGAGTGAGGAGGAGAATGCAGACTATTTGACAATAGAACTGCTGACCCACAAGGATCGTTAATTATATGCGAAGTTTGGTAAATGTGAATTTTGGTTATAATCTATTACCTTTATGGGGAATGTCATTTAAGGGGCCAGTATTCATATAGATCCTCTGAAGACTAATGCAGTGAAGCACTATCCTAGACCTATCACTCTATATGATATTAGGAGCTTTTTAGGTTTGGCCGGGTATTATAGAAGATTCGTTGAAAGGTTCTCCTCTATAGCCACACTATTGACTAAGATATCCCATAAGAAAGTGAGTTTATATAGTCGGATAAGTGTGAATACTTTTAAAGAGTTAAAGGATAGATTGACTTCGGCACCAATGTTAGCCCTATCAAAGGTGTTAGATGGATTCGTTGAGCATTGTCATGCTTATAGAGTTACACTAAGTTGTGTGTTGATGAAATATGGGAGAGTGATATTCTATGCCTCTAGGAAACTTATAGATCACAAAAATAATTACCTAACTCATGACTTGGATTTAGCAGTTGTGCTATTTTCGTTGAAAAATTAGAGGCATTACCTCTATGGGGTGAATATTGGTATTTCACTAACCACAAAAGTCTTCAGTATGTAATCTTTTAGTAGGAGCTGAATCTTCATTAGATAAGGTGGTTGGAGTTATTGAAAGATAATGACATTAGGGTTCTAGTCACGACTTAACTTCTCAGGTCATCATAGCACCTACCATAACCCACCAGTAGGCATGCAGGCCTGTAGTACAAAACGACTAGAAATAGACTAATCAATAATATAAGAAAAAGAATGCAAAATATATGAAATAAAGATCAATACATAGAAGAATCACAAAATATGGTGGTATCATTACAATAGCTTCTAATATAAAAGGAGTACAAAAGTGAAATATCAAGAGAAAATACACTGATATAACTTATTTCTGAATACAACTTAGAGACAAGTGTAATACATACGGGAGAGATAAGCAATACTCTAAACACCTGGAGCTCACTCTAAGTCTCTGAACCAGGGCTTCTCCGCATGCTGAACACATCAATGATTATGACCCTACTACCATCTATAGGCAGAAAAAGTATTGTATGAGTACCAAACAAATGGTACTCAGTAGGCTACTGCCAACTGAGCTCCAAAGATAAAGCTGATATATAAAACATATAAACATAATGGAAACTACACCCAAGGGTCCAAAAATCATACAACATGTCAATAAGATAAAAAGATAGAACTATTCTATTCATGTCCAAGAGTCTAACATAATAATACTAAGGAAGTCTCATGGTGAACTATTCTATTGCAGCTATATCCAATACACGTCAATGCTATACCATATATCCTAGGTGAATATCCAAATAATGAGCGAAAGAAATATATATAGTAATATGCAAGGCAAAGAAACGACTATACAATATGAACAACAAATGATGGGATATGCGGTAGTATCATAGCTTCATATAGCCTAATATAATTATACATATAAGAACATAAGGTCATTGCGAAGCATAATCGATATCATGATATTCACATTCTTAGACATCAATAAATTACTATCAAGATTTAAATACTATCATACTCGGGGTTCCTAATCCACATGGCTAGACATGAAATAATGGTGGAAAATAATTCAATCATAAGATAGGAGAGGCTAAAGATGTACCTCAAATCCTGATACCGGATCAATGACCAATCTGTCATAAGCTAGCCTTAATAATAATCATAAAAATATAAATAACAACATGAATAACAGAGTGAATAACTGGCTACTTCAGAAAACTAAATTCCAAAATGAGCCTATACATACCCCCACTGCCCCAGGATAGGAAGGTTCAACACATATATAACAAAACAAGGCATATTTTTCACCCATATTTATGAAACCATTCCATACCTGCTGATAAATATAGGTGCATACTATTGATAGGAAATACATATGAAGGAATAAATAAAAAGTACACAATCAATATAACAACTCATCATAAATTTCCTTATCGGTAGTATCATCATCGTAATTAACCTCCAACAACACATCACCAATAATATCCTCCAGCCTTGTAGGGTATAATCATATCATAAATATATCCTCTGACCTTTTTGGGTATCAACATATCATCAATATACCCTCCAGCCTTGCCGGGTATCAACATATCATCAATATATCATTTGGTCTTGTAATGTATCAACATTATTGCAGTCGTATCCTTCAGTCTTTTCGGGTATCAATATCATCCATATAGTATCCTCTATCATTTCTGTGTATTAATAGCATCACAATAGTATCTTTTTGTCTTGTCGAGTATCAATATCTTCATAATAGTATTCTCTATCTTTGTCGGGTATCAATATTATCATAATAGTCTTTGCTGAATAACATAAACTAAAATTCTCATAAATATAATCATATTACCATAGAATATCTATCTAGTCAATACTTCCCAACTACTCGTTATTAGCTAACCAACACTTATTATTATAAAATCACTAGTTCGCTAGTCTTCACATAACCTGTAGTTATTATCCTAAATATTATCCTTCACCTGATCCTTATTCACAGGATAGGAACTAACCACTATTTATTTAATATCCAAAATCTAATAGCTAGTCAAGGTTCATTACTGGAGTAAAATCGCAATTTATCCACCATTCGTTATTATCAACAAATCATCTTATATCCGTTAATCATTACTAGACAACACACTACTACTTGTCACCTAACTATCTTTTATTAACTAATACCATTTATTAACTAACAATCGTTAGCTACCATATTTCAACTAAGCAAGATTCATTAACTAATACATTAGATTCCTAGCCATCAAGTGCTATAGTCCCCTAATAGAAAACTAGTTACCACATAGCTTAATTGTCTAACTAGAAGAGCAATCATAAGATCACATCTAATCTATAATTACATCATTTATAATGGAAAATTATATTGAACATACCAAATCTATATATTCCATCACAAGTATTCAATTATTTGAATAATAAGAATCATACCTCATCTTTCTCCGTTCCATACCAGAGTGATGTAATTAAAAACATAAATATATTCATATTCATAAACTATAATCACATCATCTATAATGATAAATGATTCTCTGCTATTTAGTCAATATCATAACATGACCCTTGGCCTATTAATTTATCTACAATTATCACAACATCATAATCATAGCCTTAGGCGCATACACATATCAGGACTCATATCAATAGTCATATTTATAACCCATAGCATATCTCTAATCATATGACAAATAAAAGGTATCTTACATATAATAGACGTAATATCAATAAGTATGTAATAATCTGTGACCCAAGAGACATCTCTCATACAAGAGGCATATTATCAATAAGCATTTAATATATCTCACAAAAGAGACATCTCACATATATGAAGCATAATATATATAGACATGTAATCATCTCTCTCAAAAAAGACATCTCACATCTAGGTGGCATAATATAGATAAATATGTAATCATCTCTAACACAAGAGGCATCTCACATCTAGAATGCATAATATATATTGATATGTAATTGCCTTTGGGATATTTTATATCAATAGGATATACATCATGACTATGAGGAATATCACTTTTTGTAAGACCCAGCAAAATTCCCTCGTAGTCTGAGCCTTAGAGCATGTCAAATGAAGTATAACTCTGGCCCTAAAAGATTGAGAAGAGACTTCCTAAGTGATTGGTGTGTAAAATATATAGAATTTTCTTAAATTTGACATTTTGTAATGTAGATAATTGAATTAGCTTTCCAACAGTACCAATTTCATCCAAATCCGGCATTGGGGTAAGAAGTTATGGCCATTTTATGGAGAGTTGTCAGAACCGCCTAGGTGCGATAAACGATCCGACGAACCATCGCGACAAAGGTAGAAACTCTCTTTGCTGGCCCAAGTGTGACGGCCATGACGATGGACTGTCGTACCTATGATGGACCGTTGATCCAATCATCATATCGAGGCATTGTATTTTTTCTGGTCATCATGCGACGGATGAACTGATGGACTATTAGACTTGCGATGAACTATCAATCCAATCATCATAGGCCCCATTCAGTTATTTTAAACTCATTTTAACAAGGGGATTTTAGGTCTTTCCACTCCTTTATCAACTAGATATATTCCAAACAAACTTGATAGCCTCATTATCTCCCCAAACTATCCAAAGGCTAGGATTTCTCCCTCAAGAACAAATCTAAAACCCTTCTCTAAGAAATCCAAGAAATCACCATGGATTTAACAAACTCAGTTAAGATTTGAATTCCCCAAGTTCAAAGATTGCAAGAACCCAACCCTCTCTCAAGAGTAAGAAGAAGAGTTTATAGCTAGCTTGTTCTTCTACTTTCATAATCCTAGATATGTGGGGTTTTGAACAAGGTTAATTCTTTCACCCTTGTTTCCAAAAACTTATTTAAACTATAATTTTCTACAATCTATGAGATTTTATAGGGGTACGGATAACTAACTTGTGAAGATAACTTGTGAAATAGATCCATTATATATACAGATTTCTGTATAATAATTTGTCCTAATTGTACTGTAATGTATATCTAATTCTAGATTTTCAATGTTATTTATTATTGTGTGTTGTTCTTCTCATACCTAGTTTTTAAAATTATATAAACTATCAAATGTACTTTTTCCTAAATTTTCTAAGGTTTCTTCTATCCATATTAATTTTTCTTTTAGATTCTCCATTATTTTTCTAATTCGATTTCTATAATTAATTTTTTTATTTAGATTATCTAGATTTTCTCTAGTTTTTCTAATATATTCTAACATCTCTTAATCTAAATAATATCCATCTGGGTAATTATCCAGGTATAACTGTGCTATCCAATTTATAGTTTCAATTTCATAGTCTAATACTTTTTCTAATAATATTTTCTTAATATCTATAATTTCTATATCTCTAAGTATATATAAGATTAAGACTTTAAGATTATCTATCATTTAAAATTGACTAAATATTTTATTATAATATTTTGTAGTTGTTTGTTTTAGTCTTAGTAGTTCTTGCATATTTTCATTAAGAAATTCTATATATTTTATATCTTTAGTTTCCATGTATTTGTCTAAATTTACTTTCATCTGTTTTTCTATTAACTGTATGTTTCTCATATCTTTTTCCAAAAATTCTAGATATATATAATTTATCATGGTAAGTATTTGTAAGAGTAGTTAGGTAGGTATGGTATGTAATTTATCCTAGTCATATAATATTTACCAAATGTTTTTTCTAATATAATTTTTATTATATCTACTACTTTTATATCCTTAAGTGCATACAAAATAAGTATTTTAAATTTATCTACCATTACATAGATAAATAATTATTCATTTTCATAAAATTGCTATTTTCAAAATGTTCCCTTCAATCATGTACATAACAAAATATGGTCATCTTAGATTACTATATACTAGATTATTCTTAAATAACATGTTCTTCGGTCACTATTAGCATGGTAATCTGGATACTTTTCCCTTAAACAGCGCATCTACTCTGGTTACTCCCCACCACGGCTTCTTGCCTCATTGGTTTCACCTTTAGGATGGTATAGTTCTTAGGGATTTTTCTCCTTTTCCACTTTGCTAATAAACTTCTTAACATATTATTCTTCGAAAAATTCTACTATAAAGCAACTAACATGAATTTATTTTATCATACCATGATTGTTGGGAATTATGAATTTAGCTATTCATAATCATAAATAAATATACCTGTTCGGGTAGGTTTGATATTTCTAAGGTTTGTTCCTCCATAGCTTTTTCCATTGAAATAAATCTGTTTTTAATAACTAAGCAAAATATTTGTTGTGGACAAGAGAGAGTTTTTCCTTCAACACATGAAGGCTTGCTTTGCAATGCCTTCGGTTCATCTTATTTATAGATTGAATCTTTACAAGAGTATTCACGTTTCTAAAATTAATCTACAAAAAAGTCTCCTAATAAGACAAAAATTATTAATGCCCGAAATAATAGTCAAAAAGCCTAAAGCCTAAAAGTTTAGCCTATACAAAAGTTTTCAATATTTTACGTAAAGTAAATTGTGAATGTTTACATGTCGCTTTCACAATTTAATAGCTTGTCTTCTATTATTACTCCGTTGATATCTTCTTGTTTTTGTATATGTTGCTTTTCCATATCTCCATTATTGCTTCTTATCTTGTATCTTCCAACTGACGTTCTTATCTACTTGGTTGATTTTTCTTCTATTCTAGCTGAACCTCTGGGATATCATTATCTCCTCCATTACATTTTGAACATTTATGATCTGGATATTTATGTCCAATTGTCTTGCAATATCTAGTTAATAATTCTTCTAAAATAAATTTTTCTCTGATAGCTCTGGCGATAGGTTCTGTCTCTAGTTTGAGTAACGTCAGAAGCCATTGCCTAATAGTTTCCATATCTATTTCTCATAATTCCTTTGAATTTGATTATATGAGTACATGATTTCTTGAATAATAACTCCATATGGGATTTTGGTTGCGGTATGTGTTTGCTAGCTCTTGCAAAATTGTAGATAGTCTGATAATCCTCTTATTCGCATAAAATTTTGGTATCTCAATTCTAGGTATTTTTGGTTGTGGAATAATATCTTGTGGTATAATCATATCTCGTGTCATTCCTATCTTTACAACTTATATGGGTTTTTTAACTTCATCATATAATATCTCTGCTGGTGCCGTGTAAATTTTTATAAACAATAGGGTACCTTTGGTTATTCTTTTAAAAATGTTAAATGCTTCATATATTTCCAGTATAGTGGATATCTCATTTCCGTCAGAGGTATATACAGTACTGAATAGTCCATATTCATAGCAAGTTTTAACTAGACTTGGTTTGGTTTTAGGTAAAGCAATTAGCTTATTATATCCGGTCAATCTTTGGGTTATATAGTTTGTATCTGAAAAATATAGAGAAGAATTAAAAATGAAAAAAACATTGATAAGAAATTTAGCATGTTGCAAAAACAAAATAGCACCCTGATTCGGACGTGAAGAAATATTTATAAGAAAAGAAAAAGACATAAGAAATATAAGAAATATAAACAATCAAAATATAAATACAAGAAACCAAGAAAAAGATATTATGTAAAAAATTATAAACACAAAAGACCATATAGAAAAAAGAAATCTATAAAAGAATGTACTTGTTATAATTGTGGAAAATTAGGACATTTAGCTAGAGATTGTAGATTACCTAAAAATTCAAAAAATCAACAAATATCATAAATAAAAATAGAAAATACAGAATATATGCAGATAGATTATATAGATTATGAATTAGAAAGTGAGGATAGTATATATAAAATTTAAGAAAATGAAACAGATAATGAAATAGATAGTGAAATAGATGAATCAAATGACTGAAGAAGATATAAAAATAATAACAAAGGAAGAATATTTAAATGATGAAGAAACAGACAAAAAAATAATATTTGACAGTAACATATTTGATGAAATAAAAGGAAAAGAATTAGACTTAAGTCTAGAAAAAATATTTAAAATACCAACAATAAAGAATATGTATACTAGGAAAAAAGAATAATATTATGTAGTATGCCAAAAGGAACATGTAATAGACTGTAGATATGCAAAAGGTAAAACTAGTATACCACTAGTAACAAAACGAATAATTAATAAAGAGATAAATGATATAGAAAGTAGAGACCCAATAAAATATGTACACCTTGGAGGTACGGAGATATTAATAAAAGCATGTTTTAGAGAAGGAATAGATACACCAATAGAATTATATTTAGCAGATGACAGAATTATAAAACCTATAGAAAAAAGCATAATAACTACTATAAAAGGAAACTTAATATACCAAAAATTTAAATTTATAATAAGTGCTAATTATTCAGTAGCGATAATAGATAAAAATATAGATAAATCATTAGTATTATATTGGAAATATCAAGAATAGAATTAACCCCAGGAAGTAAAATATTTACAGCAAGATGCAAAAATTTATATGTATTAACAACAAAACATAAAATAACAGGAAAAAATAAGATTAACAAAATACTAATAGAAAGTTCATTCGAACAAATTGTAAAAGCAATAGATTATAATGATTATAGCTATAGAGACATAGATATAGAAAAAAATTTAGAAATAATAAATGATAGAATAAGTACAACGAAAAGAATAGCAGATGAAAAACCAGAATCATCAAGCTCATCAAAAAGAACAAGTTATGAAATAAATTCAAAAAATAATTTAAACCAATATTATATAACACGAAAGGTAAAAGAAAAAGAATATTTAATACTCTTAAATACAGAAAAAGAAGAAAATTATATAGCAAAATATCTAGTAAAAAATAAAGAAATAAAAACTGATAATGATATATGCCCAGATCTACCAAGAAGTTTAATAAATAGTAAAAACATAGCAGAAAAATAAATAATAATAGGAATTAGAAAAATAAAAATAGAATTTGAAGTAAAGGAAGAAATGCAAAAAGCAGACATAATATTGGAAATAAAATGGCTAGAACAAGTAAAACTATATAATATAGAACATACACAATTAACCTTAACATATAACAGAGAGAAATTATTTTTAAAAAAAGCCTTAACATAAAATGAAAATATTGTATTAATGAAGATAGTAGTAGAAGGATATTACAGTAGATATTATACGCCTATGATAGATACAGGAGGAGAAGCTAATTTATGTAGATATAATTGCTTACCAGAAAGCAAATGGGATAAACTAAAAACACCAATAATAGTCAAAGGATTTAATAATGAAGAAAGCTTAATTACTTAGAAAACTAGGAATGTAAAAATACAAGTATGTGATAAGATATTAACAATAGAAGAAATTTATAATTATGAACTAACATCAAAAGATATACTTTTAGGAATGCCGTTTTTAGATAAATTATACCCACATATAATAACTAGAACAGATTGGTGGTTTACAACACCATGTAAACAGAAAGTAAGAGCAAAAAGAGTTAATAATAAAATAAGAAAGAAAACTGATTGGATAAAAGAAAGCGAAAAAATTACACAAAAGTTAGAAAATATAAAAAATACTGAAGATACAATAGAACTAGTTGTATTGTCGATAAATAAAATAGAAATAACTATATTTTTAATAAATAAGATAGAAAATAATTAAGGAAAAATTAGAACAATTATATAGTGAAGATCCATTAAAAGGATGGGAAAAATATAAAACAACTATAAAAATTGAATTAATAGATAAAAATAGCATAATAACCCAGAAACCATTAACATATAATTTTGGCGATTTAAAAGAATTTAAAATGCATATAGATGAATTATTAGAAAAACAATATATACAAAAAAGTAATAGTAAACATAATAGTCCAACATTTATAGTAATAAACATAGTGAACAAAAAAGAGGAAAAAGTAGAATGGTTATTGACTATAGAAATTTAAATGCAAAGACTATGACATATAATTATCCAATACCAAATAAGATATTAGAAATAAGACAAATACAGGGATATAATTATTTTAGTAAATTTGATTGTAAATCACGATTTTACCATTTAAAGTTAGAAGAAGAATCTAAAGAATTAACCGCATTTACGGTACCACAAAGATTTTATGAATGGAACATATTACCATTTGGATATAAAAATGCACTAGGTAGATATCAACATTTTATGGAGAGTTATTTTAAACAATTATCTAATTGTACAGTATACATAGATGATATATTATTATATACAAAAACTAAAGAAGAACATTTAAAATTACTAGGGCAATTTACAGATATAATAGAAAAATCGGGAATAAGTCTAAGTGAAAAGAAAGCTAAAATTATGAAAAATCAGATAGAATTCTTAGGAATACAAATAGATAAGAGTGGAGTAAAAATGCAATAACATATAGTACAAAAAATAATAAATTCAAAAGAAGAATTAGATACAAAAAAGAAATTACAATCATTTTTACGATTAGTAAACCAAGTAAGGTAATATATTTCAAAATTAGCAGAAACTTTAAAACCGCTGCAGAAAAAATTAAAAAGGATGCAGAATATAACTATAATGAAGAAGATAAAAAACAAGTTCAAAAAATACAATTACTTTGTAAAGAATCACCAAAACTACAATTTACAGATGAAAATAGAAAATTTATATATATAGTAGAAGTAGATGCTAGTGAATGTAGTTTTGGAGGAGTACTTAAATACCGATATAAAGCAGAAAACTTAGAACACCATTGTAGATACTAATCATGTACATTCAATGAAACAGAAATAAAATGGGAAATAAATAGGAAAGAATTATGTTCATTATATAAATGTTTGTTAGCATTTGAGCAATATATTGTATATAACAAGTTTATTGTACGAACGGATAATACACAGGTACGCTGGTGGTTAACAAAGAAAATACAAAATTCAGTTACAACAAAAGAGATTCGGAGACTAGTCTTGAATATATTAATTTTCACATTTATAATTGAAGTAATTAGTACTAAC